>NW_027040210.1:0-44307 GCF_034236695.1 Oncorhynchus nerka | reverse complement strand
AAGATCCTAATGGATTTCTAGTCCATCGCCCTAACCACTCGGCCACGACAACAGGCCTGTATCAGCAGTGAATGGGCCACCAGGCATAGTCTACAGAAAGTGATAATTTTTTACAACTGAAAGACAATGAAGTAACTCAGTAACTCATTATAATGCAATAAAATGAAATGTTCCCTCATTCATTTGTTATTAAGTACAGCTGTTTTCTTATTTTCCTTGATCTTTGCTCAACTCCAGAAGGTTTGCATTTGAGAGTGTTTATTATAAATTGTTATTTCATCATCTTATTATTACTGCTAAGCAGCATGACTCTGAGAGGCACTAAACAACTGTCAGAAGTGGGATTTGAACCAACGCCTCCATGGGAGACTGAGACCTGAACGCAGCGCCTTAGACCGCTCGGCCATCCTGACTACAGCACATTACCTGGGTATCGGGTTAAAGAGTATGGGGTAAAAGTAGAAATAGGCACAGCCTTCTAAAATCACCACAGAGACCAGTAAATTTATGCACGATACCGACTTGCACTTTCAATAGTCATTTGTTTTTATCAATGAAAAACTCCAATCATTGATTTAACCTCAATATTGCCTTCAATGGAAAAGAGTAGTAAATCGTCATTGAATGAACGCTAAACTGGCCTCAGAATATGGCCATTCTGATATAAATGATAAAATTCCTCAGATAAGACCGAAAAAGTGTCTGTAAATATCAGCAATCATCAGGGTAAGAGTGACAACAGGTCCACATGGCTGAAATCTTAACAAATGGCTTAATGGGTATTTTCAACGCAATCGTGTTATTATTTATTTTGAGGGTTTAACAAGGCAGCTCAACTGTGACCTGTGGCTTGACTTTAGATGTGGCCAGTTCGATTACCCTGCAGACTTTAAGAGTATCTTCAGAATATGGCCATTTGACATGAATTTAAAAATGCCTCAGATAGGACCAAAAAAGTGTCTGGAGCTATCCGTCAGGGTAAGAGTGACAACAGGTTTCCACATGTCAAAATGGGGGAAATCTTAGCAAATGGCTTAATGGTTATTCATGAGAATCGTGTTGTTGTATTGTTGAGTGTATCATGGGATCTCACCTGAAATCTGTGGCTTGACTACAAACCTGTAACCTATGCTACTGTGGCCTATAGAGCTAGAAGGATGGATAACCAGGTGTGTAAAGGTGTGAGGTGGGATTGATGGCCTGCAGTCCTATCCCAAATGGACAACTAATGGTCTAGAAATGCCCGGAGGGGTCAAGACAATGCACTTTTGTTGTCGGCAAGATTCGAACCTGCGCAGGAAGACCCTAATGGATTTCGAGTTCATCGCCATAACCACTCGGGCACGACAACAGGCTTGTTAGGAGTGAATGGGCCACCAGGCATAGCCTACAGAAGTGATAATTTTACAACTGAAAAACAATGCAGTAACTCATTAACTCATTATAATGCAATAAAATGAAATGTTCCCCTCATTCATTTGTTATTAAGTACATCTGTTTTCTTATTTTCCTTGATCTTTGCTCAGCTCCAGAAGGTTTACATTTGAGAGGGTTTATTATAAATTGTTATTTCATCATCTTATTATTACTGCTAAGCAGCATGACTCCTGAGAGGCACTAACTTATTTCAAAGCGAGGGCACATATTTCATTCAGCCTTGTGGTAAAAAACGGACAAAGAGTTGACAAAAAGCTTACAGCACCTGGTATTCCCAGGCGGTCTCCCATCTAAGTACTAACCAAGCCCGACCCTGCTTAGCTTCCGAGATCAGACGAGATCAGGTGTACTCAGGCCGATGTGGTCGTAAGGGAGAAACCATCTCTTGGTGCACTATATAAAGTCAAAGTGAGTCTGATTAACAGCTGTTGCATTTTCACCATTTAGAGAAGAATCTTTGTGTCACTCAAAATTGCATATACTGTAGCCATAATTTGTAGCACAGATTGTTGGATGAAATACAAACTAACCTTGCTTACTTATTTCAAAGCGAGGGCACATATTTCAGCCTTGTGGGAAAAAACGGACAAAGAGTTGACAAAATGCTTACAGCACCTGGTATTCCCAGGCGGTCTCCCATCCAAGTACTAACCAGGCCCGACCCTGCTTAGCTTCCGAGATCAGACGAGATCAGGCGTACTTTAATTTTTTTTTTTTAAATTTTATTTACTACATTCAATCAATTATAAAGGATGAACAATTCATCCTTTTACAAAAACAAAAAAGAAAAGAAAAGAAAACCTATTAAAACCCCAATCATCCACCAAAACCAATTAATAATTAAAACCAAGTTTTCCATTCGACTCACAATTTCAATAAAAGTGCTCCCCCACACAAACAATTTTCAAAATTATCCACCATATTTATATATTACTTCTATATCTTTCTCTAAAATACTTCTAAATAAAACCTCCACACTCACAATTTTCCCTTCATAATGTCCCAAATTCCTTCTTAGTCTTACAGCGTATCTGGCATGACTAAGAACAAAATTCATCAAATTAAAATTAAAAACTTTGCTTTTCCCAGTTAAACCAAAAAGAAACAACCTCCTCCACTCAACCCCAGCAACAATCTCTTCTCCCTAATGTTTCCTAAAATCCCCTTTAAAAACTTATGAAACTCTTCTAATCTACTACATTCAACAAAAAATAAAATTTTCCACCCCCGTACCACAAATATCACATTCTCTTTTAACATCTCTATTTATTTGATGTAAAACCATGTTCGTAAATATCCTATTATGTTTCAATTTAAAATCATTGTCTTCACATTCTATAGAATTATATTTTACATTTACATTCTTCCATATTGATTTCACATCTATATTTGCAAACACCCTAGACCACACTTTTTCCGAAGCAGGAGTTTTTATCTCTTTTAAAATACATTTTTCATAAACCTTTTTAACTTTCAAACCTGACAAATCATACTTCTTCCCATTACTTTCATAATATAAAACCGGTAAACCCTTAGCTCTTGTAGCCACCTCTTTATTTATTAACACACCCCACTCCCCAGGAAGACATCCTAATATTCTCTTGTACATGTTCTCCACAGTAGTTCTACTTATTTCATCATTTTCTTCATCCACATTATCAAATATTGCCTGACATGGAAGGAACCCGGAATGACCTCATATAAAATGTCCCCAATCTGTCTCATCCCAGCCCTCATAAAATATTTACAAAACAACATCTATTATTATACTGTATCTTGGGATTTAAAAATTGGCTGATTTAAAATATTGTCTAAAATGGTACACTCATAATAAATATTTGGTAAAAACTCCCCAAGCCTCAAACACTTCTCTATAAAACAAAGGTATATTACCTAACATTTCGTTTTTCATACACATCAATAAACCATTGTCCCCCATCCTCCCAACCTCCTGCAAATACTCCTTAAAAAATCTTTTCCATCCATAATCTAATTCACCATATAAATATTTACGTACCATTTTGACTCTAATTGCTTTTTTCCTCACATTTAAATCCACCAACTTCAAACCCCCCTCCTCATAACCTGCAATCAAAGTTTTAAAATAAATTTTCGCACCTTTCCCATCCCATAAAAAATCAACTAAAATCTTATTTATTTCCGATAAAACCCATTCTGGTACGTCTAAAACATTCATAACATGAATAAAAATTGACATCAGCAAGGAATTTACAACAATGACTTTCCCTTTTAATTTCAAAGACCTCCCCCTCCACATATTTACCACCTTTCTAACTTTATTCATTACACCAGCTTCCTGTTCCTTCACCCCTAAAAACACACCTAACACCTTAAAATAATCATTTACCATTTTAAAAGGAAAAGTCCCCTCATTAATCTTCCCAAAATACATTATTACTGACTTCTCCATATTCACTTTTGCTCCTGAGGCTTGCTCATATACTTTAAAACACTCCATCACCCTTTTAACACTTCCCTCATCTCTAACTGTTATTGTGGTATCGTCTGCATATTGATGAATTAAACTAAAACCTCCTTGCGGAGTCTCTACACAATTTATAAAATTATCTTTTTTAAGGTATGCCGCTAAGGGTTCTACCGATAAAACATACAATAATGCTGATAAAGGGCACCCCTGTCTCACCGATCTCTCAAGAATAAAAGAATCTGTTAAAACCCCATTACATTTTACCCTACTTTTTGCCTTTCTATATAATAATTTTATCCATCCTATTATTCTGTTTCCAAACCCATATTTTTCCAGTACCCTAAACATAAAATCATGTTCCACCCTGTCAAAAGCTTTATTAAAATCTATACTTAGAACAATCCCCCCTCTCTTATCGCTATTCATTTTATTTATCACATCTCTAAGTGTAATACTAGTATCAGCTATGTCTCTTCCAGGCACACTATAATTTTGTGTAGGTGCTATAATATCATTTAAAACCATCTTCATCCTATTTGCCAAAATCTTAGCTAAAATCTTATAATCTGAGTTTAATAAACTAATTGGCCTATAATTCTCCAATTTTAATTTTGTACAGGTTTCCTAATATCTCAACATAATCATTTACCACTTCACCTTTACATTTTCTATCTCACTAATATATGATTAAATCGTCTGTTTAGTTTTTCTAAACCAAGAAAAAAGACTACTGTCTCCCCTTCCTATTACATACTTCTGACCTACTTCTAATAGATGCTACTGTACACTTAACTATTTGACAGACCAGCTTTAAATCTAAAACCTTTCAACATTATAAATAGGATCAATATCACATTTCTCATTTATATTTCATTCAGCTTTTTCTCTGTAAAAAATTATTATGTCATCCTAGATCTCTTCTTCCTGCATATCTAATACTAAAACCTTTAATTTTTTTCATACATTTTCCCCACCACTGGCACTTATCATTCTCTGTTATCCTCCATTTCATGTTCCATCAAAGATCTACTGTCTCTATTATATTATAACATCACCTAGATCTACTGTCCTATTGCATTATGATAGACCATATTCCCCTTTCTCTTTCCTTATCTAACCCCACCGAAAATGTTAACCCAGCATGATCACTGTCTTTAAAAATTATGAGAGACCTTCATAAGATCTACTGTCTCTATTATTTTACTAAACCTAGATCTACTGTGTCTGTTTCTAATATATTAAAACCAACTGCCTTCTGTCTTATTATATTATGACAGACCAGCTAGATCTACTGTCTCTATTATATTATGACAGACCAGCTAGATCTACTGTCTCTATTATATTATGACAGACCAGGTAGATATACTGTCTCTATTATATTATGACAGACCAGCTAAATCTACTGTCTCTATGTCTCTATTATATTATGACAGACCAGCTAGATCTACTGTCTCTATTATATTATGACAGACCAGCTAGATCTACTGTCTCTATTATATTATGACAGACCAGGTAGATCTACTGTCTCTATTATATTATGACAGACCAGCTAGATCTACTGTCTCTATTATATTATGACAGACCAGCTAGATCTACTGTCTCTATTATATTATGACAGACCAGCTAGATCTACTGTCTCTATTATATTATGACAGACCAGCTAGATCTACTGTCTCTATTATATTATGACAGACCAGCTAGATCTACTGTCTCTATTATATTATGACAGACCAGCTAGATCTACTGTCTCTATTATATTATGACAGACCAGCTAGATCTACTGTCTATGTCTCTATTATATTATGACAGACCAGCTAGATCTACTGTCTCTATTATATTATGACAGACCAGCTAGATCTACTGTCTCTATTATATTATGACAGACCAGCTAGATCTACTGTCTCTATTATATTATGACAGACCAGCTAGATCTACTGTCTCTATTATATTATGACAGACCAGCTAGATCTACTGTCTCTATTATATTATGACAGACCAGCTAGATCTACTGTCTCTATTATATTATGACAGACCAGCTAGATCTACTGTCTCTATTATATTATGACAGACCAGCTAGATCTACTGTCTCTATTATATTATGACAGACCAGCTAGATCTACTGTCTCTATTATATTATGACAGACCAGCTAGATCTACTGTCTCTATTATATTATGACAGACCAGCTAGATCTACTGTCTCTATTATATTATGACAGACCAGCTAGATCTACTGTCTCTATTATATTATGACAGACCAGCTAGATCTACTGTCTCTATTATATTATGACAGACCAGCTAGATCTACTGTCTCTATTATATTATGACAGACCAGCTAGATCTACTGTCTCTATTATATTATGACAGACCAGCTAGATCTACTGTCTCTATTATATTATGACAGACCAGCTAGATCTACTGTCTCTATTATATTATGACAGACCAGCTAGATCTACTGTCTCTATTATATTATGACAGACCAGCTAGATCTACTGTCTCTATTATATTATGACAGACCAGCTAGATCTACTGTCTCTATTATATTATGACAGACCAGCTAGATCTACTGTCTCTATTATATTATGACAGACCAGCTAGATCTACTGTCTCTATTATATTATGACAGACCAGCTAGATCTACTGTCTCTATTATATTATGACAGACCAGCTAGATCTACTGTCTCTATTATATTATGACAGACCAGCTAGATCTACTGTCTCTATTATATTATGACAGACCAGCTAGATCTACTGTCTCTATTATATTATGACAGACCAGCTAGATCTACTGTCTCTATTATATTATGACAGACCAGCTAGATCTACTGTCTCTATTATATTATGACAGACCAGCTAGATCTACTGTCTCTATTATATTATGACAGACCAGCTAGATCTACTGTCTCTATTATATTATGACAGACCAGCTAGATCTACTGTCTCTATTATATTATGACAGACCAGCTAGATCTACTGTCTCTATTGTATTATGACAGACCAGCTAGATCTACTGTCTCTATTATATTATGACAGACCAGCTAGATCTACTGTCTCTATTATATTATGACAGACCAGCTAGATCTACTGTCTCTATTATATTATGACAGACCAGCTAGATCTACTGTCTCTATTATATTATGACAGACCAGCTAGATCTACTGTCTCTATTATATTATGACAGACCAGCTAGATCTACTGTCTCTATTATATTATGACAGACCAGCTAGATCTACTGTCTCTATTATATTATGACAGACCAGCTAGATCTACTGTCTCTATTATATTATGACAGACCAGCTAGATCTACTGTCTCTATTATATTATGACAGACCAGCTAGATCTACTGTCTCTATTATATTATGACAGACCAGCTAGATCTACTGTCTCTATTATATTATGACAGACCAGCTAGATCTACTGTCTCTATTATATTATGACAGACCAGCTAGATCTACTGTCTCTATTATATTATGACAGACCAGCTAGATCTACTGTCTCTATTATATTATGACAGACCAGCTAGATCTACTGTCTCTATTATATTATGACAGACCAGCTAGATCTACTGTCTCTATTATATTATGACAGACCAGCTAGATCTACTGTCTCTATTATATTATGACAGACCAGCTAGATCTACTGTCTCTATTATATTATGACAGACCAGCTAGATCTACTGTCTCTATTATATTATGACAGACCAGCTAGATCTACTGTCTCTATTATATTATGACAGACCAGCTAGATCTACTGTCTCTATTATATTATGACAGACCAGCTAGATCTACTGTCTCTATTATATTATGACAGACCAGCTAGATCTACTGTCTCTATTATATTATGACAGACCAGCTAGATCTACTGTCTCTATTATATTATGACAGACCAGCTAGATCTACTGTCTCTATTATATTATGACAGACCAGCTAGATCTACTGTCTCTATGTCTCTATTATATTATGACAGACCAGCTAGATCTACTGTCTCTATTATATTATGACAGACCAGCTAGATCTACTGTCTCTATTATATTATGACAGACCAGCTAGATCTACTGTCTCTATTATATTATGACAGACCAGCTAGATCTACTGTCTCTATTATATTATGACAGACCAGCTAGATCTACTGTCTCTATTATATTATGACAGACCAGCTAGATCTACTGTCTCTATTATATTATGACAGACCAGCTAGATCTACTGTCTCTATTATATTATGACAGACCAGCTAGATCTACTGTCTCTATTATATTATGACAGACCAGCTAGATCTACTGTCTCTATTATATTATGACAGACCAGCTAGATCTACTGTCTCTATTATATTATGACAGACCAGCTAGATCTACTGTCTCTATTATATTATGACAGACCAGCTAGATCTACTGTCTCTATTATATTATGACAGACCAGCTAGATCTACTGTCTCTATTATATTATGACAGACCAGCTAGATCTACTGTCTCTATTATATTATGACAGACCAGCTAGATCTACTGTCTCTATTATATTATGACAGACCAGCTAGATCTACTGTCTCTATTATATTATGACAGACCAGCTAGATCTACTGTCTCTATTATATTATGACAGACCAGCTAGATCTACTGTCTCTATTATATTATGACAGACCAGCTAGATCTACTGTCTCTATTATATTATGACAGACCAGCTAGATCTACTGTCTCTATTATATTATGACAGACCAGCTAGATCTACTGTCTCTATTATATTATGACAGACCAGCTAGATCTACTGTCTCTATTATATTATGACAGACCAGCTAGATCTACTGTCTCTATTATATTATGACAGACCAGCTAGATCTACTGTCTCTATTATATTATGACAGACCAGCTAGATCTACTGTCTCTATTATATTATGACAGACCAGCTAGATCTACTGTCTCTATTATATTATGACAGACCAGCTAGATCTACTGTCTCTATTATATTATGACAGACCAGCTAGATCTACTGTCTCTATTATATTATGACAGACCAGCTAGATCTACTGTCTCTATTATATTATGACAGACCAGCTAGATCTACTGTCTCTATTATATTATGACAGACCAGCTAGATCTACTGTCTCTATTATATTATGACAGACCAGCTAGATCTACTGTCTCTATTATATTATGACAGACCAGCTAGATCTACTGTCTCTATTATATTATGACAGACCAGCTAGATCTACTGTCTCTATTATATTATGACAGACCAGCTAGATCTACTGTCTCTATTATATTATGACAGACCAGCTAGATCTACTGTCTCTATTATATTATGACAGACCAGCTAGATCTACTGTCTCTATTATATTATGACAGACCAGCTAGATCTACTGTCTCTATTATATTATGACAGACCAGCTAGATCTACTGTCTCTATTATATTATGACAGACCAGCTAGATCTACTGTCTCTATTATATTATGACAGACCAGCTAGATCTACTGTCTCTATTATATTATGACAGACCAGCTAGATCTACTGTCTCTATTATATTATGACAGACCAGCTAGATCTACTGTCTCTATTATATTATGACAGACCAGCTAGATCTACTGTCTCTATTATATTATGACAGACCAGCTAGATCTACTGTCTCTATTATATTATGACAGACCAGCTAGATCTACTGTCTCTATTATATTATGACAGACCAGCTAGATCTACTGTCTCTATTATATTATGACAGACCAGCTAGATCTACTGTCTCTATTATATTATGACAGACCAGCTAGATCTACTGTCTCTATTATATTATGACAGACCAGCTAGATCTACTGTCTCTATTATATTATGACAGACCAGCTAGATCTACTGTCTCTATTATATTATGACAGACCAGCTAGATCTACTGTCTCTATTATATTATGACAGACCAGCTAGATCTACTGTGTCTCTATTATATTATGACAGACCAGCTAGATCTACTGTCTCTATTATATTATGACAGACCAGCTAGATCTACTGTCTCTATTATATTATGACAGACCAGCTAGATCTACTGTCTCTATTATATTATGACAGACCAGCTAGATCTACTGTCTCTATTATATTATGACAGACCAGCTAGATCTACTGTCTCTATTATATTATGACAGACCAGCTAGATCTACTGTCTCTATTATATTATGACAGACCAGCTAGATCTACTGTCTCTATTATATTATGACAGACCAGCTAGATCTACTGTCTCTATTATATTATGACAGACCAGCTAGATCTACTGTCTCTATTATATTATGACAGACCAGCTAGATCTACTGTCTCTATTATATTATGACAGACCAGCTAGATCTACTGTCTCTATTATATTATGACAGACCAGCTAGATCTACTGTCTCTATTATATTATGACAGACCAGCTAGATCTACTGTCTCTATTATATTATGACAGACCAGCTAGATCTACTGTCTCTATTATATTATGACAGACCAGCTAGATCTACTGTCTCTATTATATTATGACAGACCAGCTAGATCTACTGTCTCTATTATATTATGACAGACCAGCTAGATCTACTGTCTCTATTATATTATGACAGACCAGCTAGATCTACTGTCTCTATTATATTATGACAGACCAGCTAGATCTACTGTCTCTATTATATTATGACAGACCAGCTAGATCTACTGTCTCTATTATATTATGACAGACCAGCTAGATCTACTGTCTCTATTATATTATGACAGACCAGCTAGATCTACTGTCTCTATTATATTATGACAGACCAGCTAGATCTACTGTCTCTATTATATTATGACAGACCAGCTAGATCTACTGTCTCTATTATATTATGACAGACCAGCTAGATCTACTGTCTCTATTATATTATGACAGACCAGCTAGATCTACTGTCTCTATTATATTATGACAGACCAGCTAGATCTACTGTCTCTATTATATTATGACAGACCAGCTAGATCTACTGTCTCTATTATATTATGACAGACCAGCTAGATCTACTGTCTCTATTATATTATGACAGACCAGCTAGATCTACTGTCTCTATTATATTATGACAGACCAGCTAGATCTACTGTCTCTATTATATTATGACAGACCAGCTAGATCTACTGTCTCTATTATATTATGACAGACCAGCTAGATCTACTGTCTCTATTATATTATGACAGACCAGCTAGATCTACTGTCTCTATTATATTATGACAGACCAGCTAGATCTACTGTCTCTATTATATTATGACAGACCAGCTAGATCTACTGTCTCTATTATATTATGACAGACCAGCTAGATCTACTGTCTCTATTATATTATGACAGACCAGCTAGATCTACTGTCTCTATTATATTATGACAGACCAGCTAGATCTACTGTCTCTATTATATTATGACAGACCAGCTAGATCTACTGTCTCTATTATATTATGACAGACCAGCTAGATCTACTGTCTCTATTATATTATGACAGACCAGCTAGATCTACTGTCTCTATTATATTATGACAGACCAGCTAGATCTACTGTCTCTATTATATTATGACAGACCAGCTAGATCTACTGTCTCTATTATATTATGACAGACCAGCTAGATCTACTGTCTCTATTATATTATGACAGACCAGCTAGATCTACTGTCTCTATTATATTATGACAGACCAGCTAGATCTACTGTCTCTATTATATTATGACAGACCAGCTAGATCTACTGTCTCTATTATATTATGACAGACCAGCTAGATCTACTGTCTCTATTATATTATGACAGACCAGCTAGATCTACTGTCTCTATTATATTATGACAGACCAGCTAGATCTACTGTCTCTATTATATTATGACAGACCAGCTAGATCTACTGTCTCTATTATATTATGACAGACCAGCTAGATCTACTGTCTCTATTATATTATGACAGACCAGCTAGATCTACTGTCTCTATTATATTATGACAGACCAGCTAGATCTACTGTCTCTATTATATTATGACAGACCAGCTAGATCTACTGTCTCTATTATATTATGACAGACCAGCTAGATCTACTGTCTCTATTATATTATGACAGACCAGCTAGATCTACTGTCTCTATTATATTATGACAGACCAGCTAGATCTACTGTCTCTATTATATTATGACAGACCAGCTAGATCTACTGTCTCTATTATATTATGACAGACCAGCTAGATCTACTGTCTCTATTATATTATGACAGACCAGCTAGATCTACTGTCTCTATTATATTATGACAGACCAGCTAGATCTACTGTCTCTATTATATTATGACAGACCAGCTAGATCTACTGTCTCTATTATATTATGACAGACCAGCTAGATCTACTGTCTCTATTATATTATGACAGACCAGCTAGATCTACTGTCTCTATTATATTATGACAGACCAGCTAGATCTACTGTCTCTATTATATTATGACAGACCAGCTAGATCTACTGTCTCTATTATATTATGACAGACCAGCTAGATCTACTGTCTCTATTATATTATGACAGACCAGCTAGATCTACTGTCTCTATTATATTATGACAGACCAGCTAGATCTACTGTCTCTATTATATTATGACAGACCAGCTAGATCTACTGTCTCTATTATATTATGACAGACCAGCTAGATCTACTGTCTCTATTATATTATGACAGACCAGCTAGATCTACTGTCTCTATTATATTATGACAGACCAGCTAGATCTACTGTCTCTATTATATTATGACAGACCAGCTAGATCTACTGTCTCTATTATATTATGACAGACCAGCTAGATCTACTGTCTCTATTATATTATGACAGACCAGCTAGATCTACTGTCTCTATTATATTATGACAGACCAGCTAGATCTACTGTCTCTATTATATTATGACAGACCAGCTAGATCTACTGTCTCTATTATATTATGACAGACCAGCTAGATCTACTGTCTCTATTATATTATGACAGACCAGCTAGATCTACTGTCTCTATTATATTATGACAGACCAGCTAGATCTACTGTCTCTATTATATTATGACAGACCAGCTAGATCTACTGTCTCTATTATATTATGACAGACCAGCTAGATCTACTGTCTCTATTATATTATGACAGACCAGCTAGATCTACTGTCTCTATTATATTATGACAGACCAGCTAGATCTACTGTCTCTATTATATTATGACAGACCAGCTAGATCTACTGTCTCTATTATATTATGACAGACCAGCTAGATCTACTGTCTCTATTATATTATGACAGACCAGCTAGATCTACTGTCTCTATTATATTATGACAGACCAGCTAGATCTACTGTCTCTATTATATTATGACAGACCAGCTAGATCTACTGTCTCTATTATATTATGACAGACCAGCTAGATCTACTGTCTCTATTATATTATGACAGACCAGCTAGATCTACTGTCTCTATTATATTATGACAGACCAGCTAGATCTACTGTCTCTATTATATTATGACAGACCAGCTAGATCTACTGTCTCTATTATATTATGACAGACCAGCTAGATCTACTGTCTCTATTATATTATGACAGACCAGCTAGATCTACTGTCTCTATTATATTATGACAGACCAGCTAGATCTACTGTCTCTATTATATTATGACAGACCAGCTAGATCTACTGTCTCTATTATATTATGACAGACCAGCTAGATCTACTGTCTCTATTATATTATGACAGACCAGCTAGATCTACTGTCTCTATTATATTATGACAGACCAGCTAGATCTACTGTCTCTATTATATTATGACAGACCAGCTAGATCTACTGTCTCTATTATATTATGACAGACCAGCTAGATCTACTGTCTCTATTATATTATGACAGACCAGCTAGATCTACTGTCTCTATTATATTATGACAGACCAGCTAGATCTACTGTCTCTATTATATTATGACAGACCAGCTAGATCTACTGTCTCTATTATATTATGACAGACCAGCTAGATCTACTGTCTCTATTATATTATGACAGACCAGCTAGATCTACTGTCTCTATTATATTATGACAGACCAGCTAGATCTACTGTCTCTATTATATTATGACAGACCAGCTAGATCTACTGTCTCTATTATATTATGACAGACCAGCTAGATCTACTGTCTCTATTATATTATGACAGACCAGCTAGATCTACTGTCTCTATTATATTATGACAGACCAGCTAGATCTACTGTCTCTATTATATTATGACAGACCAGCTAGATCTACTGTCTCTATTATATTATGACAGACCAGCTAGATCTACTGTCTCTATTATATTATGACAGACCAGCTAGATCTACTGTCTCTATTATATTATGACAGACCAGCTAGATCTACTGTCTCTATTATATTATGACAGACCAGCTAGATCTACTGTCTCTATTATATTATGACAGACCAGCTAGATCTACTGTCTCTATTATATTATGACAGACCAGCTAGATCTACTGTCTCTATTATATTATGACAGACCAGCTAGATCTACTGTCTCTATTATATTATGACAGACCAGCTAGATCTACTGTCTCTATTATATTATGACAGACCAGCTAGATCTACTGTCTCTATTATATTATGACAGACCAGCTAGATCTACTGTCTCTATTATATTATGACAGACCAGCTAGATCTACTGTCTCTATTATATTATGACAGACCAGCTAGATCTACTGTCTCTATTATATTATGACAGACCAGCTAGATCTACTGTCTCTATTATATTATGACAGACCAGCTAGATCTACTGTCTCTATTATATTATGACAGACCAGCTAGATCTACTGTCTCTATTATATTATGACAGACCAGCTAGATCTACTGTCTCTATTATATTATGACAGACCAGCTAGATCTACTGTCTCTATTATATTATGACAGACCAGCTAGATCTACTGTCTCTATTATATTATGACAGACCAGCTAGATCTACTGTCTCTATTATATTATGACAGACCAGCTAGATCTACTGTCTCTATTATATTATGACAGACCAGCTAGATCTACTGTCTCTATTATATTATGACAGACCAGCTAGATCTACTGTCTCTATTATATTATGACAGACCAGCTAGATCTACTGTCTCTATTATATTATGACAGACCAGCTAGATCTACTGTCTCTATTATATTATGACAGACCAGCTAGATCTACTGTCTCTATTATATTATGACAGACCAGCTAGATCTACTGTCTCTATTATATTATGACAGACCAGCTAGATCTACTGTCTCTATTATATTATGACAGACCAGCTAGATCTACTGTCTCTATTATATTATGACAGACCAGCTAGATCTACTGTCTCTATTATATTATGACAGACCAGCTAGATCTACTGTCTCTATTATATTATGACAGACCAGCTAGATCTACTGTCTCTATTATATTATGACAGACCAGCTAGATCTACTGTCTCTATTATATTATGACAGACCAGCTAGATCTACTGTCTCTATTATATTATGACAGACCAGCTAGATCTACTGTCTCTATTATATTATGACAGACCAGCTAGATCTACTGTCTCTATTATATTATGACAGACCAGCTAGATCTACTGTCTCTATTATATTATGACAGACCAGCTAGATCTACTGTCTCTATTATATTATGACAGACCAGCTAGATCTACTGTCTCTATTATATTATGACAGACCAGCTAGATCTACTGTCTCTATTATATTATGACAGACCAGCTAGATCTACTGTCTCTATTATATTATGACAGACCAGCTAGATCTACTGTCTCTATTATATTATGACAGACCAGCTAGATCTACTGTCTCTATTATATTATGACAGACCAGCTAGATCTACTGTCTCTATTATATTATGACAGACCAGCTAGATCTACTGTCTCTATTATATTATGACAGACCAGCTAGATCTACTGTCTCTATTATATTATGACAGACCAGCTAGATCTACTGTCTCTATTATATTATGACAGACCAGCTAGATCTACTGTCTCTATTATATTATGACAGACCAGCTAGATCTACTGTCTCTATTATATTATGACAGACCAGCTAGATCTACTGTCTCTATTATATTATGACAGACCAGCTAGATCTACTGTCTCTATTATATTATGACAGACCAGCTAGATCTACTGTCTCTATTATATTATGACAGACCAGCTAGATCTACTGTCTCTATTATATTATGACAGACCAGCTAGATCTACTGTCTCTATTATATTATGACAGACCAGCTAGATCTACTGTCTCTATTATATTATGACAGACCAGCTAGATCTACTGTCTCTATTATATTATGACAGACCAGCTAGATCTACTGTCTCTATTATATTATGACAGACCAGCTAGATCTACTGTCTCTATTATATTATGACAGACCAGCTAGATCTACTGTCTCTATTATATTATGACAGACCAGCTAGATCTACTGTCTCTATTATATTATGACAGACCAGCTAGATCTACTGTCTCTATTATATTATGACAGACCAGCTAGATCTACTGTCTCTATTATATTATGACAGACCAGCTAGATCTACTGTCTCTATTATATTATGACAGACCAGCTAGATCTACTGTCTCTATTATATTATGACAGACCAGCTAGATCTACTGTCTCTATTATATTATGACAGACCAGCTAGATCTACTGTCTCTATTATATTATGACAGACCAGCTAGATCTACTGTCTCTATTATATTATGACAGACCAGCTAGATCTACTGTCTCTATTATATTATGACAGACCAGCTAGATCTACTGTCTCTATTATATTATGACAGACCAGCTAGATCTACTGTCTCTATTATATTATGACAGACCAGCTAGATCTACTGTCTCTATTATATTATGACAGACCAGCTAGATCTACTGTCTCTATTATATTATGACAGACCAGCTAGATCTACTGTCTCTATTATATTATGACAGACCAGCTAGATCTACTGTCTCTATTATATTATGACAGACCAGCTAGATCTACTGTCTCTATTATATTATGACAGACCAGCTAGATCTACTGTCTCTATTATATTATGACAGACCAGCTAGATCTACTGTCTCTATTATATTATGACAGACCAGCTAGATCTACTGTCTCTATTATATTATGACAGACCAGCTAGATCTACTGTCTCTATTATATTATGACAGACCAGCTAGATCTACTGTCTCTATTATATTATGACAGACCAGCTAGATCTACTGTCTCTATTATATTATGACAGACCAGCTAGATCTACTGTCTCTATTATATTATGACAGACCAGCTAGATCTACTGTCTCTATTATATTATGACAGACCAGCTAGATCTACTGTCTCTATTATATTATGACAGACCAGCTAGATCTACTGTCTCTATTATATTATGACAGACCAGCTAGATCTACTGTCTCTATTATATTATGACAGACCAGCTAGATCTACTGTCTCTATTATATTATGACAGACCAGCTAGATCTACTGTCTCTATTATATTATGACAGACCAGCTAGATCTACTGTCTCTATTATATTATGACAGACCAGCTAGATCTACTGTCTCTATTATATTATGACAGACCAGCTAGATCTACTGTCTCTATTATATTATGACAGACCAGCTAGATCTACTGTCTCTATTATATTATGACAGACCAGCTAGATCTACTGTCTCTATTATATTATGACAGACCAGCTAGATCTACTGTCTCTATTATATTATGACAGACCAGCTAGATCTACTGTCTCTATTATATTATGACAGACCAGCTAGATCTACTGTCTCTATTATATTATGACAGACCAGCTAGATCTACTGTGTCTCTATTATATTATGACAGACCAGCTAGATCTACTGTCTCTATTATATTATGACAGACCAGCTAGATCTACTGTCTCTATTATATTATGACAGACCAGCTAGATCTACTGTCTCTATTATATTATGACAGACCAGCTAGATCTACTGTCTCTATTATATTATGACAGACCAGCTAGATCTACTGTCTCTATTATATTATGACAGACCAGCTAGATCTACTGTCTCTATTATATTATGACAGACCAGCTAGATCTACTGTCTCTATTATATTATGACAGACCAGCTAGATCTACTGTCTCTATTATATTATGACAGACCAGCTAGATCTACTGTCTCTATTATATTATGACAGACCAGCTAGATCTACTGTCTCTATTATATTATGACAGACCAGCTAGATCTACTGTCTCTATTATATTATGACAGACCAGCTAGATCTACTGTCTCTATTATATTATGACAGACCAGCTAGATCTACTGTCTCTATTATATTATGACAGACCAGCTAGATCTACTGTCTCTATTATATTATGACAGACCAGCTAGATCTACTGTCTCTATTATATTATGACAGACCAGCTAGATCTACTGTCTCTATTATATTATGACAGACCAGCTAGATCTACTGTCTCTATTATATTATGACAGACCAGCTAGATCTACTGTCTCTATTATATTATGACAGACCAGCTAGATCTACTGTCTCTATTATATTATGACAGACCAGCTAGATCTACTGTCTCTATTATATTATGACAGACCAGCTAGATCTACTGTCTCTATTATATTATGACAGACCAGCTAGATCTACTGTCTCTATTATATTATGACAGACCAGCTAGATCTACTGTCTCTATTATATTATGACAGACCAGCTAGATCTACTGTCTCTATTATATTATGACAGACCAGCTAGATCTACTGTCTCTATTATATTATGACAGACCAGCTAGATCTACTGTCTCTATTATATTATGACAGACCAGCTAGATCTACTGTCTCTATTATATTATGACAGACCAGCTAGATCTACTGTCTCTATTATATTATGACAGACCAGCTAGATCTACTGTCTCTATTATATTATGACAGACCAGCTAGATCTACTGTCTCTATTATATTATGACAGACCAGCTAGATCTACTGTCTCTATTATATTATGACAGACCAGCTAGATCTACTGTCTCTATTATATTATGACAGACCAGCTAGATCTACTGTCTCTATTATATTATGACAGACCAGCTAGATCTACTGTCTCTATTATATTATGACAGACCAGCTAGATCTACTGTCTCTATTATATTATGACAGACCAGCTAGATCTACTGTCTCTATTATATTATGACAGACCAGCTAGATCTACTGTCTCTATTATATTATGACAGACCAGCTAGATCTACTGTCTCTATTATATTATGACAGACCAGCTAGATCTACTGTCTCTATTATATTATGACAGACCAGCTAGATCTACTGTCTCTATTATATTATGACAGACCAGCTAGATCTACTGTCTCTATTATATTATGACAGACCAGCTAGATCTACTGTCTCTATTATATTATGACAGACCAGCTAGATCTACTGTCTCTATTATATTATGACAGACCAGCTAGATCTACTGTCTCTATTATATTATGACAGACCAGCTAGATCTACTGTCTCTATTATATTATGACAGACCAGCTAGATCTACTGTCTCTATTATATTATGACAGACCAGCTAGATCTACTGTCTCTATTATATTATGACAGACCAGCTAGATCTACTGTCTCTATTATATTATGACAGACCAGCTAGATCTACTGTCTCTATTATATTATGACAGACCAGCTAGATCTACTGTCTCTATTATATTATGACAGACCAGCTAGATCTACTGTCTCTATTATATTATGACAGACCAGCTAGATCTACTGTCTCTATTATATTATGACAGACCAGCTAGATCTACTGTCTCTATTATATTATGACAGACCAGCTAGATCTACTGTCTCTATTATATTATGACAGACCAGCTAGATCTACTGTCTCTATTATATTATGACAGACCAGCTAGATCTACTGTCTCTATTATATTATGACAGACCAGCTAGATCTACTGTCTCTATTATATTATGACAGACCAGCTAGATCTACTGTCTCTATTATATTATGACAGACCAGCTAGATCTACTGTCTCTATTATATTATGACAGACCAGCTAGATCTACTGTCTCTATTATATTATGACAGACCAGCTAGATCTACTGTCTCTATTATATTATGACAGACCAGCTAGATCTACTGTCTCTATTATATTATGACAGACCAGCTAGATCTACTGTCTCTATTATATTATGACAGACCAGCTAGATCTACTGTCTCTATTATATTATGACAGACCAGCTAGATCTACTGTCTCTATTATATTATGACAGACCAGCTAGATCTACTGTCTCTATTATATTATGACAGACCAGCTAGATCTACTGTCTCTATTATATTATGACAGACCAGCTAGATCTACTGTCTCTATTATATTATGACAGACCAGCTAGATCTACTGTCTCTATTATATTATGACAGACCAGCTAGATCTACTGTCTCTATTATATTATGACAGACCAGCTAGATCTACTGTCTCTATTATATTATGACAGACCAGCTAGATCTACTGTCTCTATTATATTATGACAGACCAGCTAGATCTACTGTCTCTATTATATTATGACAGACCAGCTAGATCTACTGTCTCTATTATATTATGACAGACCAGCTAGATCTACTGTCTCTATTATATTATGACAGACCAGCTAGATCTACTGTCTCTATTATATTATGACAGACCAGCTAGATCTACTGTCTCTATTATATTATGACAGACCAGCTAGATCTACTGTCTCTATTATATTATGACAGACCAGCTAGATCTACTGTCTCTATTATATTATGACAGACCAGCTAGATCTACTGTCTCTATTATATTATGACAGACCAGCTAGATCTACTGTCTCTATTATATTATGACAGACCAGCTAGATCTACTGTCTCTATTATATTATGACAGACCAGCTAGATCTACTGTCTCTATTATATTATGACAGACCAGCTAGATCTACTGTCTCTATTATATTATGACAGACCAGCTAGATCTACTGTCTCTATTATATTATGACAGACCAGCTAGATCTACTGTCTCTATTATATTATGACAGACCAGCTAGATCTACTGTCTCTATTATATTATGACAGACCAGCTAGATCTACTGTCTCTATGTCTCTATTATATTATGACAGACCAGCTAGATCTACTGTCTCTATTATATTATGACAGACCAGCTAGATCTACTGTCTCTATTATATTATGACAGACCAGCTAGATCTACTGTCTCTATTATATTATGACAGACCAGCTAGATCTACTGTCTCTATTATATTATGACAGACCAGCTAGATCTACTGTCTCTATTATATTATGACAGACCAGCTAGATCTACTGTCTCTATTATATTATGACAGACCAGCTAGATCTACTGTCTCTATTATATTATGACAGACCAGCTAGATCTACTGTCTCTATTATATTATGACAGACCAGCTAGATCTACTGTCTCTATTATATTATGACAGACCAGCTAGATCTACTGTCTCTATTATATTATGACAGACCAGCTAGATCTACTGTCTCTATTATATTATGACAGACCAGCTAGATCTACTGTCTCTATTATATTATGACAGACCAGCTAGATCTACTGTCTCTATTATATTATGACAGACCAGCTAGATCTACTGTCTCTATTATATTATGACAGACCAGCTAGATCTACTGTCTCTATTATATTATGACAGACCAGCTAGATCTACTGTCTCTATTATATTATGACAGACCAGCTAGATCTACTGTCTCTATTATATTATGACAGACCAGCTAGATCTACTGTCTCTATTATATTATGACAGACCAGCTAGATCTACTGTCTCTATGTCTCTATTATATTATGACAGACCAGCTAGATCTACTGTCTCTATTATATTATGACAGACCAGCTAGATCTACTGTCTCTATTATATTATGACAGACCAGCTAGATCTACTGTCTCTATTATATTATGACAGACCAGCTAGATCTACTGTCTCTATTATATTATGACAGACCAGCTAGATCTACTGTCTCTATTATATTATGACAGACCAGCTAGATCTACTGTCTCTATTATATTATGACAGACCAGCTAGATCTACTGTCTCTATTATATTATGACAGACCAGCTAGATCTACTGTCTCTATTATATTATGACAGACCAGCTAGATCTACTGTCTCTATTATATTATGACAGACCAGCTAGATCTACTGTCTCTATTATATTATGACAGACCAGCTAGATCTACTGTCTCTATTATATTATGACAGACCAGCTAGATCTACTGTCTCTATTATATTATGACAGACCAGCTAGATCTACTGTCTCTATTATATTATGACAGACCAGCTAGATCTACTGTCTCTATTATATTATGACAGACCAGCTAGATCTACTGTCTCTATTATATTATGACAGACCAGCTAGATCTACTGTCTCTATTATATTATGACAGACCAGCTAGATCTACTGTCTCTATTATATTATGACAGACCAGCTAGATCTACTGTCTCTATTATATTATGACAGACCAGCTAGATCTACTGTCTCTATTATATTATGACAGACCAGCTAGATCTACTGTCTCTATTATATTATGACAGACCAGCTAGATCTACTGTCTCTATTATATTATGACAGACCAGCTAGATCTACTGTCTCTATTATATTATGACAGACCAGCTAGATCTACTGTCTCTATTATATTATGACAGACCAGCTAGATCTACTGTCTCTATTATATTATGACAGACCAGCTAGATCTACTGTCTCTATTATATTATGACAGACCAGCTAGATCTACTGTCTCTATTATATTATGACAGACCAGCTAGATCTACTGTCTCTATTATATTATGACAGACCAGCTAGATCTACTGTCTCTATTATATTATGACAGACCAGCTAGATCTACTGTCTCTATTATATTATGACAGACCAGCTAGATCTACTGTCTCTATTATATTATGACAGACCAGCTAGATCTACTGTCTCTATTATATTATGACAGACCAGCTAGATCTACTGTCTCTATTATATTATGACAGACCAGCTAGATCTACTGTCTCTATTATATTATGACAGACCAGCTAGATCTACTGTCTCTATTATATTATGACAGACCAGCTAGATCTACTGTCTCTATTATATTATGACAGACCAGCTAGATCTACTGTCTCTATTATATTATGACAGACCAGCTAGATCTACTGTCTCTATTATATTATGACAGACCAGCTAGATCTACTGTCTCTATTATATTATGACAGACCAGCTAGATCTACTGTCTCTATTATATTATGACAGACCAGCTAGATCTACTGTCTCTATGTCTCTATTATATTATGACAGACCAGCTAGATCTACTGTCTCTATTATATTATGACAGACCAGCTAGATCTACTGTCTCTATTATATTATGACAGACCAGCTAGATCTACTGTCTCTATTATATTATGACAGACCAGCTAGATCTACTGTCTCTATTATATTATGACAGACCAGCTAGATCTACTGTCTCTATTATATTATGACAGACCAGCTAGATCTACTGTCTCTATTATATTATGACAGACCAGCTAGATCTACTGTCTCTATTATATTATGACAGACCAGCTAGATCTACTGTCTCTATTATATTATGACAGACCAGCTAGATCTACTGTCTCTATTATATTATGACAGACCAGCTAGATCTACTGTCTCTATTATATTATGACAGACCAGCTAGATCTACTGTCTCTATTATATTATGACAGACCAGCTAGATCTACTGTCTCTATTATATTATGACAGACCAGCTAGATCTACTGTCTCTATTATATTATGACAGACCAGCTAGATCTACTGTCTCTATTATATTATGACAGACCAGCTAGATCTACTGTCTCTATTATATTATGACAGACCAGCTAGATCTACTGTCTCTATTATATTATGACAGACCAGCTAGATCTACTGTCTCTATTATATTATGACAGACCAGCTAGATCTACTGTCTCTATTATATTATGACAGACCAGCTAGATCTACTGTCTCTATTATATTATGACAGACCAGCTAGATCTACTGTCTCTATTATATTATGACAGACCAGCTAGATCTACTGTCTCTATTATATTATGACAGACCAGCTAGATCTACTGTCTCTATTATATTATGACAGACCAGCTAGATCTACTGTCTCTATTATATTATGACAGACCAGCTAGATCTACTGTCTCTATTATATTATGACAGACCAGCTAGATCTACTGTCTCTATTATATTATGACAGACCAGCTAGATCTACTGTCTCTATTATATTATGACAGACCAGCTAGATCTACTGTCTCTATTATATTATGACAGACCAGCTAGATCTACTGTCTCTATTATATTATGACAGACCAGCTAGATCTACTGTCTCTATTATATTATGACAGACCAGCTAGATCTACTGTCTCTATTATATTATGACAGACCAGCTAGATCTACTGTCTCTATTATATTATGACAGACCAGCTAGATCTACTGTCTCTATTATATTATGACAGACCAGCTAGATCTACTGTCTCTATTATATTATGACAGACCAGCTAGATCTACTGTCTCTATTATATTATGACAGACCAGCTAGATCTACTGTCTCTATTATATTATGACAGACCAGCTAGATCTACTGTCTCTATTATATTATGACAGACCAGCTAGATCTACTGTCTCTATTATATTATGACAGACCAGCTAGATCTACTGTCTCTATTATATTATGACAGACCAGCTAGATCTACTGTCTCTATTATATTATGACAGACCAGCTAGATCTACTGTCTCTATTATATTATGACAGACCAGCTAGATCTACTGTCTCTATTATATTATGACAGACCAGCTAGATCTACTGTCTCTATTATATTATGACAGACCAGCTAGATCTACTGTCTCTATTATATTATGACAGACCAGCTAGATCTACTGTCTCTATTATATTATGACAGACCAGCTAGATCTACTGTCTCTATTATATTATGACAGACCAGCTAGATCTACTGTCTCTATTATATTATGACAGACCAGCTAGATCTACTGTCTCTATTATATTATGACAGACCAGCTAGATCTACTGTCTCTATTATATTATGACAGACCAGCTAGATCTACTGTCTCTATTATATTATGACAGACCAGCTAGATCTACTGTCTCTATTATATTATGACAGACCAGCTAGATCTACTGTCTCTATTATATTATGACAGACCAGCTAGATCTACTGTCTCTATGTCTCTATTATATTATGACAGACCAGCTAGATCTACTGTCTCTATTATATTATGACAGACCAGCTAGATCTACTGTCTCTATTATATTATGACAGACCAGCTAGATCTACTGTCTCTATTATATTATGACAGACCAGCTAGATCTACTGTCTCTATTATATTATGACAGACCAGCTAGATCTACTGTCTCTATTATATTATGACAGACCAGCTAGATCTACTGTCTCTATTATATTATGACAGACCAGCTAGATCTACTGTCTCTATTATATTATGACAGACCAGCTAGATCTACTGTCTCTATTATATTATGACAGACCAGCTAGATCTACTGTCTCTATTATATTATGACAGACCAGCTAGATCTACTGTCTCTATTATATTATGACAGACCAGCTAGATCTACTGTCTCTATTATATTATGACAGACCAGCTAGATCTACTGTCTCTATTATATTATGACAGACCAGCTAGATCTACTGTCTCTATTATATTATGACAGACCAGCTAGATCTACTGTCTCTATTATATTATGACAGACCAGCTAGATCTACTGTCTCTATTATATTATGACAGACCAGCTAGATCTACTGTCTCTATTATATTATGACAGACCAGCTAGATCTACTGTCTCTATTATATTATGACAGACCAGCTAGATCTACTGTCTCTATTATATTATGACAGACCAGCTAGATCTACTGTCTCTATTATATTATGACAGACCAGCTAGATCTACTGTCTCTATTATATTATGACAGACCAGCTAGATCTACTGTCTCTATTATATTATGACAGACCAGCTAGATCTACTGTCTCTATTATATTATGACAGACCAGCTAGATCTACTGTCTCTATTATATTATGACAGACCAGCTAGATCTACTGTCTCTATTATATTATGACAGACCAGCTAGATCTACTGTCTCTATTATATTATGACAGACCAGCTAGATCTACTGTCTCTATTATATTATGACAGACCAGCTAGATCTACTGTCTCTATTATATTATGACAGACCAGCTAGATCTACTGTCTCTATTATATTATGACAGACCAGCTAGATCTACTGTCTCTATTATATTATGACAGACCAGCTAGATCTACTGTCTCTATTATATTATGACAGACCAGCTAGATCTACTGTCTCTATTATATTATGACAGACCAGCTAGATCTACTGTCTCTATTATATTATGACAGACCAGCTAGATCTACTGTCTCTATTATATTATGACAGACCAGCTAGATCTACTGTCTCTATTATATTATGACAGACCAGCTAGATCTACTGTCTCTATTATATTATGACAGACCAGCTAGATCTACTGTCTCTATTATATTATGACAGACCAGCTAGATCTACTGTCTCTATTATATTATGACAGACCAGCTAGATCTACTGTCTCTAGTTATATATATGACAGACCAGCTAGATCTACTGTCTCTATTATATTATGACAGACCAGCTAGATCTACTGTCTCTATTATATTATGACAGACCAGCTAGATCTACTGTCTCTATTATATTATGACAGACCAGCTAGATCTACTGTCTCTATTATATTATGACAGACCAGCTAGATCTACTGTCTCTATTATATTATGACAGACCAGCTAGATCTACTGTCTCTATTATATTATGACAGACCAGCTAGATCTACTGTCTCTATTATATTATGACAGACCAGCTAGATCTACTGTCTCTATTATATTATGACAGACCAGCTAGATCTACTGTCTCTATTATATTATGACAGACCAGCTAGATCTACTGTCTCTATTATATTATGACAGACCAGCTAGATCTACTGTCTCTATTATATTATGACAGACCAGCTAGATCTACTGTCTCTATTATATTATGACAGACCAGCTAGATCTACTGTCTCTATTATATTATGACAGACCAGCTAGATCTACTGTCTCTATTATATTATGACAGACCAGCTAGATCTACTGTCTCTATTATATTATGACAGACCAGCTAGATCTACTGTCTCTATTATATTATGACAGACCAGCTAGATCTACTGTCTCTATTATATTATGACAGACCAGCTAGATCTACTGTCTCTATTATATTATGACAGACCAGCTAGATCTACTGTCTCTATTATATTATGACAGACCAGCTAGATCTACTGTCTCTATTTCTATTATATTATGACAGACCAGCTAGATCTACTGTCTCTATTCTATATTATGACAGACCAGCTAGATCTACTGTCTCTATTATATTATGACAGACCAGCTAGATCTACTGTCTCTATTATATTATGACAGACCAGCTAGATCTACTGTCTCTATTATATTATGACAGACCAGCTAGATCTACTGTCTCTATTATATTATGACAGACCAGCTAGATCTACTGTCTCTATTATATTATGACAGACCAGCTAGATCTACTGTCTCTATTATATTATGACAGACCAGCTAGATCTACTGTCTCTATTATATTATGACAGACCAGCTAGATCTACTGTCTCTATTATATTATGACAGACCAGCTAGATCTACTGTCTCTATTATATTATGACAGACCAGCTAGATCTACTGTCTCTATTATATTATGACAGACCAGCTAGATCTACTGTCTCTATTATATTATGACAGACCAGCTAGATCTACTGTCTCTATTATATTATGACAGACCAGCTAGATCTACTGTCTCTATTATATTATGACAGACCAGCTAGATCTACTGTCTCTATTATATTATGACAGACCAGCTAGATCTACTGTCTCTATTATATTATGACAGACCAGCTAGATCTACTGTCTCTATTATATTATGACAGACCAGCTAGATCTACTGTCTCTATTATATTATGACAGACCAGCTAGATCTACTGTCTCTATTATATTATGACAGACCAGCTAGATCTACTGTCTCTATTATATTATGACAGACCAGCTAGATCTACTGTCTCTATTATATTATGACAGACCAGCTAGATCTACTGTCTCTATTATATTATGACAGACCAGCTAGATCTACTGTCTCTATTATATTATGACAGACCAGCTAGATCTACTGTCTCTATTATATTATGACAGACCAGCTAGATCTACTGTCTCTATTATATTATGACAGACCAGCTAGATCTACTGTCTCTATTATATTATGACAGACCAGCTAGATCTACTGTCTCTATTATATTATGACAGACCAGCTAGATCTACTGTCTCTATTATATTATGACAGACCAGCTAGATCTACTGTCTCTATTATATTATGACAGACCAGCTAGATCTACTGTCTCTATTATATTATGACAGACCAGCTAGATCTACTGTCTCTATTATATTATGACAGACCAGCTAGATCTACTGTCTCTATTATATTATGACAGACCAGCTAGATCTACTGTCTCTATTATATTATGACAGACCAGCTAGATCTACTGTCTCTATTATATTATGACAGACCAGCTAGATCTACTGTCTCTATTATATTATGACAGACCAGCTAGATCTACTGTCTCTATTATATTATGACAGACCAGCTAGATCTACTGTCTCTATTATATTATGACAGACCAGCTAGATCTACTGTCTCTATTATATTATGACAGACCAGCTAGATCTACTGTCTCTATTATATTATGACAGACCAGCTAGATCTACTGTCTCTATTATATTATGACAGACCAGCTAGATCTACTGTCTCTATTATATTATGACAGACCAGCTAGATCTACTGTCTCTATTATATTATGACAGACCAGCTAGATCTACTGTCTCTATTATATTATGACAGACCAGCTAGATCTACTGTCTCTATTATATTATGACAGACCAGCTAGATCTACTGTCTCTATTATATTATGACAGACCAGCTAGATCTACTGTCTCTATTATATTATGACAGACCAGCTAGATCTACTGTCTCTATTATATTATGACAGACCAGCTAGATCTACTGTCTCTATTATATTATGACAGACCAGCTAGATCTACTGTCTCTATTATATTATGACAGACCAGCTAGATCTACTGTCTCTATTATATTATGACAGACCAGCTAGATCTACTGTCTCTATTATATTATGACAGACCAGCTAGATCTACTGTCTCTATTATATTATGACAGACCAGCTAGATCTACTGTCTCTATTATATTATGACAGACCAGCTAGATCTACTGTCTCTATTATATTATGACAGACCAGCTAGATCTACTGTCTCTACTATTATATTATGACAGACCAGCTAGATCTACTGTCTCTATTATATTATGACAGACCAGCTAGATCTACTGTCTCTATTATATTATGACAGACCAGCTAGATCTACTGTCTCTATTATATTATGACAGACCAGCTAGATCTACTGTCTCTATTATATTATGACAGACCAGCTAGATCTACTGTCTCTATTATATTATGACAGACCAGCTAGATCTACTGTCTCTATTATATTATGACAGACCAGCTAGATCTACTGTCTCTATTATATTATGACAGACCAGCTAGATCTACTGTCTCTATTATATTATGACAGACCAGCTAGATCTACTGTCTCTATTATATTATGACAGACCAGCTAGATCTACTGTCTCTATTATATTATGACAGACCAGCTAGATCTACTGTCTCTATTATATTATGACAGACCAGCTAGATCTACTGTCTCATTCTATTATATTATGACAGACCAGCTAGATCTACTGTCTCTATTATATTATGACAGACCAGCTAGATCTACTGTCTCTATTATATTATGACAGACCAGCTAGATCTACTGTCTCTATTATATTATGACAGACCAGCTAGATCTACTGTCTCTATTATATTATGACAGACCAGCTAGATCTACTGTCTCTATTATATTATGACAGACCAGCTAGATCTACTGTCTCTATTATATTATGACAGACCAGCTAGATCTACTGTCTCTATTATATTATGACAGACCAGCTAGATCTACTGTCTCTATTATATTATGACAGACCAGCTAGATCTACTGTCTCTATTATATTATGACAGACCAGCTAGATCTACTGTCTCTATTATATTATGACAGACCAGCTAGATCTACTGTCTCTATTATATTATGACAGACCAGCTAGATCTACTGTCTCTATTATATTATGACAGACCAGCTAGATCTACTGTCTCTATTATATTATGACAGACCAGCTAGATCTACTGTCTCTATTATATTATGACAGACCAGCTAGATCTACTGTCTCTATTATATTATGACAGACCAGCTAGATCTACTGTCTCTATTATATTATGACAGACCAGCTAGATCTACTGTCTCTATTATATTATGACAGACCAGCTAGATCTACTGTCTCTATTATATTATGACAGACCAGCTAGATCTACTGTCTCTATTATATTATGACAGACCAGCTAGATCTACTGTCTCTATTATATTATGACAGACCAGCTAGATCTACTGTCTCTATTATATTATGACAGACCAGCTAGATCTACTGTCTCTATTATATTATGACAGACCAGCTAGATCTACTGTCTCTATTATATTATGACAGACCAGCTAGATCTACTGTCTCTATTATATTATGACAGACCAGCTAGATCTACTGTCTCTATTATATTATGACAGACCAGCTAGATCTACTGTCTCTATTATATTATGACAGACCAGCTAGATCTACTGTCTCTATTATATTATGACAGACCAGCTAGATCTACTGTCTCTATTATATTATGACAGACCAGCTAGATCTACTGTCTCTATTATATTATGACAGACCAGCTAGATCTACTGTCTCTATTATATTATGACAGACCAGCTAGATCTACTGTCTCTATTATATTATGACAGACCAGCTAGATCTACTGTCTCTATTATATTATGACAGACCAGCTAGATCTACTGTCTCTATTATATTATGACAGACCAGCTAGATCTACTGTCTCTATTATATTATGACAGACCAGCTAGATCTACTGTCTCTATTATATTATGACAGACCAGCTAGATCTACTGTCTCTATTATATTATGACAGACCAGCTAGATCTACTGTCTCTATTATATTATGACAGACCAGCTAGATCTACTGTCTCTATTATATTATGACAGACCAGCTAGATCTACTGTCTCTATTATATTATGACAGACCAGCTAGATCTACTGTCTCTATTATATTATGACAGACCAGCTAGATCTACTGTCTCTATTATATTATGACAGACCAGCTAGATCTACTGTCTCTATTATATTATGACAGACCAGCTAGATCTACTGTCTCTATTATATTATGACAGACCAGCTAGATCTACTGTCTCTATTATATTATGACAGACCAGCTAGATCTACTGTCTCTATTATATTATGACAGACCAGCTAGATCTACTGTCTCTATTATATTATGACAGACCAGCTAGATCTACTGTCTCTATTATATTATGACAGACCAGCTAGATCTACTGTCTCTATTATATTATGACAGACCAGCTAGATCTACTGTCTCTATTATATTATGACAGACCAGCTAGATCTACTGTCTCTATTATATTATGACAGACCAGCTAGATCTACTGTCTCTATTATATTATGACAGACCAGCTAGATCTACTGTCTCTATTATATTATGACAGACCAGCTAGATCTACTGTCTCTATTATATTATGACAGACCAGCTAGATCTACTGTCTCTATTATATTATGACAGACCAGCTAGATCTACTGTCTCTATTATATTATGACAGACCAGCTAGATCTACTGTCTCTATTATATTATGACAGACCAGCTAGATCTACTGTCTCTATTATATTATGACAGACCAGCTAGATCTACTGTCTCTATTATATTATGACAGACCAGCTAGATCTACTGTCTCTATTATATTATGACAGACCAGCTAGATCTACTGTCTCTATTATATTATGACAGACCAGCTAGATCTACTGTCTCTATTATATTATGACAGACCAGCTAGATCTACTGTCTCTATTATATTATGACAGACCAGCTAGATCTACTGTCTCTATTATATTATGACAGACCAGCTAGATCTACTGTCTCTATTATATTATGACAGACCAGCTAGATCTACTGTCTCTATTATATTATGACAGACCAGCTAGATCTACTGTCTCTATTATATTATGACAGACCAGCTAGATCTACTGTCTCTATTATATTATGACAGACCAGCTAGATCTACTGTCTCTATTATATTATGACAGACCAGCTAGATCTACTGTCTCTATTATATTATGACAGACCAGCTAGATCTACTGTCTCTATTATATTATGACAGACCAGCTAGATCTACTGTCTCTATTATATTATGACAGACCAGCTAGATCTACTGTCTCTATTATATTATGACAGACCAGCTAGATCTACTGTCTCTATTATATTATGACAGACCAGCTAGATCTACTGTCTCTATTATATTATGACAGACCAGCTAGATCTACTGTCTCTATTATATTATGACAGACCAGCTAGATCTACTGTCTCTATTATATTATGACAGACCAGCTAGATCTACTGTCTCTATTATATTATGACAGACCAGCTAGATCTACTGTCTCTATTATATTATGACAGACCAGCTAGATCTACTGTCTCTATTATATTATGACAGACCAGCTAGATCTACTGTCTCTATTATATTATGACAGACCAGCTAGATCTACTGTCTCTATTATATTATGACAGACCAGCTAGATCTACTGTCTCTATTATATTATGACAGACCAGCTAGATCTACTGTCTCTATTATATTATGACAGACCAGCTAGATCTACTGTCTCTATGTCTCTATTATAGTATGACAGACCAGCTAGATCTACTGTCTCTATTATATTATGACAGACCAGCTAGATCTACTGTCTCTATTATATTATGACAGACCAGCTAGATCTACTGTCTCTATTCTAATTTGACAGACCAGCTAGATCTACTGTCTCTATTATATTATGACAGACCAGCTAGATCTACTGTCTCTATTATATTATGACAGACCAGCTAGATCTACTGTCTCTATTATATTATGACAGACCAGCTAGATCTACTGTCTCTATTATATTATGACAGACCAGCTAGATCTACTGTCTCTATTATATTATGACAGACCAGCTAGATCTACTGTCTCTATTATATTATGACAGACCAGCTAGATCTACTGTCTCTATTATATTATGACAGACCAGCTAGATCTACTGTCTCTATTATATTATGACAGACCAGCTAGATCTACTGTCTCTATTATATTATGACAGACCAGCTAGATCTACTGTCTCTATTATATTATGACAGACCAGCTAGATCTACTGTCTCTATTATATTATGACAGACCAGCTAGATCTACTGTCTCTATTATATTATGACAGACCAGCTAGATCTACTGTCTCTATTATATTATGACAGACCAGCTAGATCTACTGTCTCTATTATATTATGACAGACCAGCTAGATCTACTGTCTCTATTATATTATGACAGACCAGCTAGATCTACTGTCTCTATTATATTATGACAGACCAGCTAGATCTACTGTCTCTATTATATTATGACAGACCAGCTAGATCTACTGTCTCTATTATATTATGACAGACCAGCTAGATCTACTGTCTCTATTATATTATGACAGACCAGCTAGATCTACTGTCTCTATTATATTATGACAGACCAGCTAGATCTACTGTCTCTATTATATTATGACAGACCAGCTAGATCTACTGTCTCTATTATATTATGACAGACCAGCTAGATCTACTGTCTCTATTATATTATGACAGACCAGCTAGATCTACTGTCTCTATTATATTATGACAGACCAGCTAGATCTACTGTCTCTATTATATTATGACAGACCAGCTAGATCTACTGTCTCTATTATATTATGACAGACCAGCTAGATCTACTGTCTCTATTATATTATGACAGACCAGCTAGATCTACTGTCTCTATTATATTATGACAGACCAGCTAGATCTACTGTCTCTATTATATTATGACAGACCAGCTAGATCTACTGTCTCTATTATATTATGACAGACCAGCTAGATCTACTGTCTCTATTATATTATGACAGACCAGCTAGATCTACTGTCTCTATTATATTATGACAGACCAGCTAGATCTACTGTCTCTATTATATTATGACAGACCAGCTAGATCTACTGTCTCTATTATATTATGACAGACCAGCTAGATCTACTGTCTCTATTATATTATGACAGACCAGCTAGATCTACTGTCTCTATTATATTATGACAGACCAGCTAGATCTACTGTCTCTATTATATTATGACAGACCAGCTAGATCTACTGTCTCTATTATATTATGACAGACCAGCTAGATCTACTGTCTCTATTATATTATGACAGACCAGCTAGATCTACTGTCTCTATTATATTATGACAGACCAGCTAGATCTACTGTCTCTATTATATTATGACAGACCAGCTAGATCTACTGTCTCTATTATATTATGACAGACCAGCTAGATCTACTGTCTCTATTATATTATGACAGACCAGCTAGATCTACTGTCTCTATTATATTATGACAGACCAGCTAGATCTACTGTCTCTATTATATTATGACAGACCAGCTAGATCTACTGTCTCTATTATATTATGACAGACCAGCTAGATCTACTGTCTCTATTATATTATGACAGACCAGCTAGATCTACTGTCTCTATTATATTATGACAGACCAGCTAGATCTACTGTCTCTATTATATTATGACAGACCAGCTAGATCTACTGTCTCTATTATATTATGACAGACCAGCTAGATCTACTGTCTCTATTATATTATGACAGACCAGCTAGATCTACTGTCTCTATTATATTATGACAGACCAGCTAGATCTACTGTCTCTATTATATTATGACAGACCAGCTAGATCTACTGTCTCTATTATATTATGACAGACCAGCTAGATCTACTGTCTCTATTATATTATGACAGACCAGCTAGATCTACTGTCTCTATTATATTATGACAGACCAGCTAGATCTACTGTCTCTATTATATTATGACAGACCAGCTAGATCTACTGTCTCTATTATATTATGACAGACCAGCTAGATCTACTGTCTCTATTATATTATGACAGACCAGCTAGATCTACTGTCTCTATTATATTATGACAGACCAGCTAGATCTACTGTCTCTATTATATTATGACAGACCAGCTAGATCTACTGTCTCTATTATATTATGACAGACCAGCTAGATCTACTGTCTCTATTATATTATGACAGACCAGCTAGATCTACTGTCTCTATTATATTATGACAGACCAGCTAGATCTACTGTCTCTATTATATTATGACAGACCAGCTAGATCTACTGTCTCTATTATATTATGACAGACCAGCTAGATCTACTGTCTCTATTATATTATGACAGACCAGCTAGATCTACTGTCTCTATTATATTATGACAGACCAGCTAGATCTACTGTCTCTATTATATTATGACAGACCAGCTAGATCTACTGTCTCTATTATATTATGACAGACCAGCTAGATCTACTGTCTCTATTATATTATGACAGACCAGCTAGATCTACTGTCTCTATTATATTATGACAGACCAGCTAGATCTACTGTCTCTATTATATTATGACAGACCAGCTAGATCTACTGTCTCTATTATATTATGACAGACCAGCTAGATCTACTGTCTCTATTATATTATGACAGACCAGCTAGATCTACTGTCTCTATTATATTATGACAGACCAGCTAGATCTACTGTCTCTATTATATTATGACAGACCAGCTAGATCTACTGTCTCTATTATATTATGACAGACCAGCTAGATCTACTGTCTCTATTATATTATGACAGACCAGCTAGATCTACTGTCTCTATTATATTATGACAGACCAGCTAGATCTACTGTCTCTATTATATTATGACAGACCAGCTAGATCTACTGTCTCTATTATATTATGACAGACCAGCTAGATCTACTGTCTCTATTATATTATGACAGACCAGCTAGATCTACTGTCTCTATTATATTATGACAGACCAGCTAGATCTACTGTCTCTATTATATTATGACAGACCAGCTAGATCTACTGTCTCTATTATATTATGACAGACCAGCTAGATCTACTGTCTCTATTATATTATGACAGACCAGCTAGATCTACTGTCTCTATTATATTATGACAGACCAGCTAGATCTACTGTCTCTATTATATTATGACAGACCAGCTAGATCTACTGTCTCTATTATATTATGACAGACCAGCTAGATCTACTGTCTCTATTATATTATGACAGACCAGCTAGATCTACTGTCTCTATTATATTATGACAGACCAGCTAGATCTACTGTCTCTATTATATTATGACAGACCAGCTAGATCTACTGTCTCTATTATATTATGACAGACCAGCTAGATCTACTGTCTCTATTATATTATGACAGACCAGCTAGATCTACTGTCTCTATTATATTATGACAGACCAGCTAGATCTACTGTCTCTATTATATTATGACAGACCAGCTAGATCTACTGTCTCTATTATATTATGACAGACCAGCTAGATCTACTGTCTCTATTATATTATGACAGACCAGCTAGATCTACTGTCTCTATTATATTATGACAGACCAGCTAGATCTACTGTCTCTATTATATTATGACAGACCAGCTAGATCTACTGTCTCTATTATATTATGACAGACCAGCTAGATCTACTGTCTCTATTATATTATGACAGACCAGCTAGATCTACTGTCTCTATTATATTATGACAGACCAGCTAGATCTACTGTCTCTATTATATTATGACAGACCAGCTAGATCTACTGTCTCTATTATATTATGACAGACCAGCTAGATCTACTGTCTCTATTATATTATGACAGACCAGCTAGATCTACTGTCTCTATTATATTATGACAGACCAGCTAGATCTACTGTCTCTATTATATTATGACAGACCAGCTAGATCTACTGTCTCTATTATATTATGACAGACCAGCTAGATCTACTGTCTCTATTATATTATGACAGACCAGCTAGATCTACTGTCTCTATTATATTATGACAGACCAGCTAGATCTACTGTCTCTATTATATTATGACAGACCAGCTAGATCTACTGTCTCTATTATATTATGACAGACCAGCTAGATCTACTGTCTCTATTATATTATGACAGACCAGCTAGATCTACTGTCTCTATTATATTATGACAGACCAGCTAGATCTACTGTCTCTATTATATTATGACAGACCAGCTAGATCTACTGTCTCTATTATATTATGACAGACCAGCTAGATCTACTGTCTCTATTATATTATGACAGACCAGCTAGATCTACTGTCTCTATTATATTATGACAGACCAGCTAGATCTACTGTCTCTATTATATTATGACAGACCAGCTAGATCTACTGTCTCTATTATATTATGACAGACCAGCTAGATCTACTGTCTCTATTATATTATGACAGACCAGCTAGATCTACTGTCTCTATTATATTATGACAGACCAGCTAGATCTACTGTCTCTATTATATTATGACAGACCAGCTAGATCTACTGTCTCTATTATATTATGACAGACCAGCTAGATCTACTGTCTCTATTATATTATGACAGACCAGCTAGATCTACTGTCTCTATTATATTATGACAGACCAGCTAGATCTACTGTCTCTATTATATTATGACAGACCAGCTAGATCTACTGTCTCTATTATATTATGACAGACCAGCTAGATCTACTGTCTCTATTATATTATGACAGACCAGCTAGATCTACTGTCTCTATTATATTATGACAGACCAGCTAGATCTACTGTCTCTATTATATTATGACAGACCAGCTAGATCTACTGTCTCTATTATATTATGACAGACCAGCTAGATCTACTGTCTCTATTATATTATGACAGACCAGCTAGATCTACTGTCTCTATTATATTATGACAGACCAGCTAGATCTACTGTCTCTGTTATATTATGACAGACCAGCTAGATCTACTGTCTCTATTATATTATGACAGACCAGCTAGATCTACTGTCTCTATTATATTATGACAGACCAGCTAGATCTACTGTCTCTATTATATTATGACAGACCAGCTAGATCTACTGTCTCTATTATATTATGACAGACCAGCTAGATCTACTGTCTCTATTATATTATGACAGACCAGCTAGATCTACTGTCTCTATTATATTATGACAGACCAGCTAGATCTACTGTCTCTATTATATTATGACAGACCAGCTAGATCTACTGTCTCTATTATATTATGACAGACCAGCTAGATCTACTGTCTCTATTATATTATGACAGACCAGCTAGATCTACTGTCTCTATTATATTATGACAGACCAGCTAGATCTACTGTCTCTATTATATTATGACAGACCAGCTAGATCTACTGTCTCTATTATATTATGACAGACCAGCTAGATCTACTGTCTCTATTATATTATGACAGACCAGCTAGATCTACTGTCTCTATTATATTATGACAGACCAGCTAGATCTACTGTCTCTATTATATTATGACAGACCAGCTAGATCTACTGTCTCTATTATATTATGACAGACCAGCTAGATCTACTGTCTCTATTATATTATGACAGACCAGCTAGATCTACTGTCTCTATTATATTATGACAGACCAGCTAGATCTACTGTCTCTATTATATTATGACAGACCAGCTAGATCTACTGTCTCTATTATATTATGACAGACCAGCTAGATCTACTGTCTCTATTATATTATGACAGACCAGCTAGATCTACTGTCTCTATTATATTATGACAGACCAGCTAGATCTACTGTCTCTATTATATTATGACAGACCAGCTAGATCTACTGTCTCTATTATATTATGACAGACCAGCTAGATCTACTGTCTCTATTATATTATGACAGACCAGCTAGATCTACTGTCTCTATTATATTATGACAGACCAGCTAGATCTACTGTCTCTATTATATTATGACAGACCAGCTAGATCTACTGTCTCTATTATATTATGACAGACCAGCTAGATCTACTGTCTCTATTATATTATGACAGACCAGCTAGATCTACTGTCTCTATTATATTATGACAGACCAGCTAGATCTACTGTCTCTATTATATTATGACAGACCAGCTAGATCTACTGTCTCTATTATATTATGACAGACCAGCTAGATCTACTGTCTCTATTATATTATGACAGACCAGCTAGATCTACTGTCTCTATTATATTATGACAGACCAGCTAGATCTACTGTCTCTATTATATTATGACAGACCAGCTAGATCTACTGTCTCTATTATATTATGACAGACCAGCTAGATCTACTGTCTCTATTATATTATGACAGACCAGCTAGATCTACTGTCTCTATTATATTATGACAGACCAGCTAGATCTACTGTCTCTATTATATTATGACAGACCAGCTAGATCTACTGTCTCTATTATATTATGACAGACCAGCTAGATCTACTGTCTCTATTATATTATGACAGACCAGCTAGATCTACTGTCTCTATTATATTATGACAGACCAGCTAGATCTACTGTCTCTATTATATTATGACAGACCAGCTAGATCTACTGTCTCTATTATATTATGACAGACCAGCTAGATCTACTGTCTCTATGTCTCTATTATATTATGACAGACCAGCTAGATCTACTGTCTCTATTATATTATGACAGACCAGCTAGATCTACTGTCTCTATTATATTATGACAGACCAGCTAGATCTACTGTCTCTATTATATTATGACAGACCAGCTAGATCTACTGTCTCTATTATATTATGACAGACCAGCTAGATCTACTGTCTCTATTATATTATGACAGACCAGCTAGATCTACTGTCTCTATTATATTATGACAGACCAGCTAGATCTACTGTCTCTATTATATTATGACAGACCAGCTAGATCTACTGTCTCTATTATATTATGACAGACCAGCTAGATCTACTGTCTCTATTATATTATGACAGACCAGCTAGATCTACTGTCTCTATTATATTATGACAGACCAGCTAGATCTACTGTCTCTATTATATTATGACAGACCAGCTAGATCTACTGTCTCTATTATATTATGACAGACCAGCTAGATCTACTGTCTCTATTATATTATGACAGACCAGCTAGATCTACTGTCTCTATTATATTATGACAGACCAGCTAGATCTACTGTCTCTATTATATTATGACAGACCAGCTAGATCTACTGTCTCTATTATATTATGACAGACCAGCTAGATCTACTGTCTCTATTATATTATGACAGACCAGCTAGATCTACTGTCTCTATTATATTATGACAGACCAGCTAGATCTACTGTCTCTATTATATTATGACAGACCAGCTAGATCTACTGTCTCTATGTCTCTATTATATTATGACAGACCAGCTAGATCTACTGTCTCTATTATATTATGACAGACCAGCTAGATCTACTGTCTCTGTTATATTATGACAGACCAGCTAGATCTACTGTCTCTATTATATTATGACAGACCAGCTAGATCTACTGTCTCTATTATATTATGACAGACCAGCTAGATCTACTGTCTCTATTATATTATGACAGACCAGCTAGATCTACTGTCTCTATTATATTATGACAGACCAGCTAGATCTACTGTCTCTATTATATTATGACAGACCAGCTAGATCTACTGTCTCTATTATATTATGACAGACCAGCTAGATCTACTGTCTCTATTATATTATGACAGACCAGCTAGATCTACTGTCTCTATTATATTATGACAGACCAGCTAGATCTACTGTCTCTAGTTATATTATGACAGACCAGCTAGATCTACTGTCTCTATTATATTATGACAGACCAGCTAGATCTACTGTCTCTATTATATTATGACAGACCAGCTAGATCTACTGTCTCTATTATATTATGACAGACCAGCTAGATCTACTGTCTCTATTATATTATGACAGACCAGCTAGATCTACTGTCTCTATTATATTATGACAGACCAGCTAGATCTACTGTCTCTATTATATTATGACAGACCAGCTAGATCTACTGTCTCTATTATATTATGACAGACCAGCTAGATCTACTGTCTCTATTATATTATGACAGACCAGCTAGATCTACTGTCTCTATTATATTATGACAGACCAGCTAGATCTACTGTCTCTATTATATTATGACAGACCAGCTAGATCTACTGTCTCTATTATATTATGACAGACCAGCTAGATCTACTGTCTCTATTATATTATGACAGACCAGCTAGATCTACTGTCTCTATTATATTATGACAGACCAGCTAGATCTACTGTCTCTATTATATTATGACAGACCAGCTAGATCTACTGTCTCTATTATATTATGACAGACCAGCTAGATCTACTGTCTCTATTATATTATGACAGACCAGCTAGATCTACTGTCTCTATTATATTATGACAGACCAGCTAGATCTACTGTCTCTATTATATTATGACAGACCAGCTAGATCTACTGTCTCTATTATATTATGACAGACCAGCTAGATCTACTGTCTCTATTATATTATGACAGACCAGCTAGATCTACTGTCTCTATTATATTATGACAGACCAGCTAGATCTACTGTCTCTATTATATTATGACAGACCAGCTAGATCTACTGTCTCTATTATATTATGACAGACCAGCTAGATCTACTGTCTCTATTATATTATGACAGACCAGCTAGATCTACTGTCTCTATTATATTATGACAGACCAGCTAGATCTACTGTCTCTATTATATTATGACAGACCAGCTAGATCTACTGTCTCTATTATATTATGACAGACCAGCTAGATCTACTGTCTCTATTATATTATGACAGACCAGCTAGATCTACTGTCTCTATTATATTATGACAGACCAGCTAGATCTACTGTCTCTATTATATTATGACAGACCAGCTAGATCTACTGTCTCTATTATATTATGACAGACCAGCTAGATCTACTGTCTCTATTATATTATGACAGACCAGCTAGATCTACTGTCTCTATTATATTATGACAGACCAGCTAGATCTACTGTCTCTATTATATTATGACAGACCAGCTAGATCTACTGTCTCTATTATATTATGACAGACCAGCTAGATCTACTGTCTCTATTATATTATGACAGACCAGCTAGATCTACTGTCTCTATTATATTATGACAGACCAGCTAGATCTACTGTCTCTATTATATTATGACAGACCAGCTAGATCTACTGTCTCTATTATATTATGACAGACCAGCTAGATCTACTGTCTCTATTATATTATGACAGACCAGCTAGATCTACTGTCTCTATTATATTATGACAGACCAGCTAGATCTACTGTCTCTATTATATATATGACAGACCAGCTAGATCTACTGTCTCTATTATATTATGACAGACCAGCTAGATCTACTGTCTCTGTTATATTATGACAGACCAGCTAGATCTACTGTCTCTATGTCTATTATATTATGACAGACCAGCTAGATCTACCGTCTCTATTATATTATGCCAGACCAGCTAGATCTACTGTCTCTATTATATTATGACAGACCAGCTAGATCTACTGTCTCTATTATATTATGACAGACCAGCTAGATCTACTGTCTCTATTATATTATGACAGACCAGCTAGATCTACTGTCTCTATTATATTATGACAGACCAGCTAGATCTACTGTCTCTATTATATTATGACAGACCAGCTAGATCTACTGTCTCTATTATATTATGACAGACCAGCTAGATCTACTGTCTCTATTATATTATGACAGACCAGCTAGATCTACTGTCTCTATTATATTATGACAGACCAGCTAGATCTACTGTCTCTATTATATTATGACAGACCAGCTAGATCTACTGTCTCTATGTCTCTATTATATAATGACAGACCAGCTAGATCTACTGTCTCTGTTATATTATGACAGACCAGCTAGATCTACTGTCTCTATTATATTATGACAGACCAGCTAGATCTACTGTCTCTATTATATTATGACAGACCAGCTAGATCTACTGTCTCTATTATATTATGACAGACCAGCTAGATCTACTGTCTCTATTATATTATGACAGACCAGCTAGATCTACTGTCTCTATTATATTATGACAGACCAGCTAGATCTACTGTCTCTATTATATTATGACAGACCAGCTAGATCTACTGTCTCTATTATATTATGACAGACCAGCTAGATCTACTGTCTCTATTATATTATGACAGACCAGCTAGATCTACTGTCTCTATTATATTATGACAGACCAGCTAGATCTACTGTCTCTATTATATTATGACAGACCAGCTAGATCTACTGTCTCTATTATATTATGACAGACCAGCTAGATCTACTGTCTCTATTATATTATGACAGACCAGCTAGATCTACTGTCTCTATTATATTATGACAGACCAGCTAGATCTACTGTCTCTATTATATTATGACAGACCAGCTAGATCTACTGTCTCTATTATATTATGACAGACCAGCTAAATCTACTGTCTTTATGTCTCTATTATATTATGACAGACCAGCTAGATCTACTGTCTCTATTATATTATGACAGACCAGCTAGATCTACTGTCTCTATTATATTATGACAGACCAGCTAGATCTACTGTCTTTATTATATTATGGGAGACCAGCTAGATCTACCGTCTCTATAATATAATGACAGACCAGCTAGATCTACTGTCTCTATTATTTTATGACAGACCAGGTAGATATACTTTCTCTATTGTATTATGCCAGACCAGCTAGATCTACTGTCTCTATGTAATGATGTAAATGTCTATTATATTATGACAGACCAGCTAGATCTACTGTCTCTATGTCTCTATTATATAATGACAGACCAGCTAGATCTACTGTCTCTATTATATTATGACAGACCAGCTAGATCTACTGTCTCTATTATATTATGACAGACCAGCTAGATCTACTGTCTCTGTTATATTATGACAGACCAGCTAGATCTACTGTCTCTATTATATTATGACAGACCAGCTAGATCTACTGTCTCTATTATATTATGACAGACCAGCTAGATCTACTGTCTCTATTATATTATGACAGACCAGCTAGATCTACTGTCTCTATTATATTATGACAGACCAGCTAGATCTACTGTCTCTATTATATTATGACAGACCAGCTAGATCTACTGTCTCTATGTCTCTAATATATTATGACAGACCAGCTAGATCTACTGTCTCTATTATATTATGACAGACCAGCTAGATCTACTGTCTCTATTATATTATGACAGACCAGCTAGATCTACTGTCTCTAT
>NW_027040209.1:135305-195325 GCF_034236695.1 Oncorhynchus nerka | reverse complement strand
CTCTACTGGTTGGGGTTATGTTGTGTTGGTGTTTTATCTCTACTGGTTGGGGGTTATGATGTTGGTGCTGGGTGTTTTATCTCTACTGGTTGGGGGTTATGTTGTGTTGGTGCTGGGTGTTTTATCTCTACTGGTTGGGGGTTATGATGGGTTGGTGTTTTATCTCTACTGGTTGGGGGTTATGCACAGTTGGTGTTTTATCTCTACTGGTTGGGGGTTATAATGTGGGTGTTTTATCTCTACTGGTTGGGGGTTGCGATGTGTTGGTGTTTTATCTCTACTGGTTGGGGGTTATGATGTTGGTGCTGGGTGTTTTATCTCTACTGGTTGGGGGTTATGTTGTGTTGGTGTTTTATCTCTACTGGTTGGGGGTTATGATGTGTTGGTGTTTTATCTCTACTGGTTGGGGGTTATGATGTGTTGGTGCTGGGTGTTTTATCTCACTGGTTGGGGGTTATGATGTGTTGGTGTTTTATCTCTACTGGTTGGGGGTTATGATGTGTTGGTGCTGGGTGTTTTATCTCTACTGGTTGGGGGTTATGATGTGTGGTGTTTTATCTCTACTGGTTGGGGGTTATGATGTGTTGGTGTTTTATCTCTACTGGTTGGGGGTTATGATGTGTTGGTGTTTTTATCTCTACTGGTTGGGGGTTATGATGTGTTGGTGTTTTATCTCTACTGGTTGGGGGTTATGATGTGCTGGTGTTTATCTCATCTGGTTGGGGGTTATGATGTGTTGGTGTTTTATCTCACTGGTTGGGGGTTATGATGTGTTGGTGTTTTATCTCTACTGGTTGGGGGTTATGATGTGTTGGTGTTTTATCTCTACTGGTTGGGGGTTATGATGTGTTGGTGTTTTATCTCTACTGGTTGGGGGTTATGATGTGTTGGTGTTTTTATCTCTACTGATTGGGGTTATGTTGTGTTGATGCTGGGTGTTTTATCTCTACTGGTTGGGGGTTATGATGTGTTGGTGTTTTATCTCTACTAGTTGGGGGTTATGATGTGTTGGTGTTTTATCTCTACTGATTGGGGTTATGTTGTGTTGATGCTGGGTGTTTTATCTCACTGGTTGGGGGTTATGATGTGTTGGTGTGTTGGTGTTTTATCTCTACTGGTTGGGGGTTATAATGTGTGGTGTTTTATCTCTACTGGTTGGGGGTTATGATGTGTTGGTGTTTTATCTCTACTGGTTGGGGGTTATGTTGTGTTGGTGTTTTATCTCTACTGGTTGGGGGTTATGTTGTGTTACAGCTGGGTGTTTTATCTCTACTGGTTGGGGGTTATGATGTTGGTGTTTTATCTCTACTGGTTAAAGGTTATGTTGTGTTGGTGCTGTGTTTTATCTCTACTGGTTGGGGGCGATGTGTTGGTGTTTTATCTCTACTGGTTGGGGGTTATGGGGATGTGTTGGTGCTGGGTGTTTTATCTCTACTGATTGGGGGTTATGTTGTGTTGATGCTGGGTGTTTTATCTCTACTGGTTGGGGGTTATGATGTGTTGCGTGTTGGTGTTTTATCTCTACTGGTTGGGGGTTATAATGTGTTGGTGTTTTATCTCTACTGGTTGGGGGTTATGTTGTGTTGGTGTTTTATCTCTACTGGTTGGGGGTTATGTTGTGTTGGTGTTTTTATCTCTACTGGTTGGGGGTTATGATGTGTTGGTGTTTTATCTCACTGGTTGGGGGTTATGTTGTGTTGGTGTTTTATCTCTACTGGTTGGGGGTTATGTTGTGTTGGTGCTGGGTGTTTTATCTCTACTGGTTGGGGGTTATGATGTGTTGGTGCTGGTGTTTTATCTCTACTGGTTGGGGGTTATGTTGTGTTGGTGCTGTTTTTATCTCCCACTGGTTGGGGGTTATGTTGTGTTGGTGCTGGGTGTTTTATCTCACTGGTTGGGGGTTATGATGTGTTGGTGGTGTTTTATCTCTACTGGTTGGGGGTTATGATGTGTTGGTGTTTTATCTCACTGGTTGGGGGGGGTTATGATGTGTTGGTGTTTATCTCTACCGGTTGGGGGTTATGTTGTGTTGGTGCTGGGTGTTTTATCTCACTGGTTGGGGGTTATGATGTGTTGGTGTTTTATCTCTACTGGTTGGGGGTTATGATGTGTTGGTGTTTTATCTCACTGGTTGGGGGTTATGATGTGTTGGTGTTTTATCTCACTGGTTGGGGGTTATGATGTGTTGGTGTTTTATCTCACTGGTTGGGGGTTATGATGTGTTGTGTTTTATCTCACTGGTTGGGGGTTATGATGTGTTGGTGTTTTATCTCACTGGTTGGGGGTTATGATGTTGGTGTTTTATCTCTACTGGTTGGGGGTTATGATGTGCTGGTGTTTTATCTCTACTGGTTGGGGGTTATGATGTGCTGGTGTTTTATCTCTACTGGTTGGGGGTTATGATGTGTTGGTGCTGGGTGTTTTATCTCACTGGTTGGGGGTTATGATGTGTTGGTGTTTTATCTCTACTGGTTGGGGGTTATGATGTGTTGGTGTTTTATCTCTACTGGTTGGGGGTTATGATGTGTTGGTGTTTTATCTCTACTGGTTGGGGGTTATGATTGTTGGTGTTGGGTGTTTTATCTCTACTGGTTGGGGGTTATGATGTGTTGGTGTTTTATCTCTACTGGTTGGGGGTTATGTTGTGTTGGTGCTGGGTGTTTTATCTCTACTGGTTGGGGTTATGATGTGTTGGTGTTTTATCTCTACTGGTTGGGGGTTATGATGTGTTGGTGTTTTATCTCTACTGGTTGGGGGTTATGATGTGTTGGTGCTGGGTGTTTTATCTCTACTGGTTGGGGGTTATGATGTGTTGGTGTTTTATCTCTACTGGTTGGGGGTTATGATGCGTTGGTGTTTTATCTCTACTGGTTGGGGGGTTATGATGTGTTGGTGTTTTATCTCTACTGGTTGGGGGTTATGATGTGTTGGTGTTTTATCTCTACTGGTTGGGGGTTATGATGTGTTGGTGTTTTATCTCTACTGGTTGGGGGGTTATGATGTGTTGGTGTTTTATCTCTACTGGTTGGGGGTTATGATGTGTGGTGGTGTTTTTATCTCTACTGGTTGGGGGTTATGATGTGTTGGTGTTTTATCTCTACTGGTTGGGGGGGTTATAATGTGGGTGTTTTATCTCTACTGGTTGGGGTTATGATGTGTTGGTGTTTTATCTCTACTGGTTGGGGGTTATGATGTGTTGGTGTTTTATCTCTACTGGTTGGGGGTTATGATGTGTTGGTGTTTTATCTCTACTGGTTGGGGGTTATGTTGTGTTGGTGCTGGGTGTTTTATCTCTACTGGTTGGGGGTTATGATGTGTTGGTGTTTTATCTCTACTGGTTGGGGGTTATGATGTTATGGTGATTTTATCTCTACTGGTTGCCTGGGGCAGGTTGTAGTGGAGACAGTAGCCTGACAGGCAGGTTGAAAGTGAGACAGTAGCCTGACAGACAGGTTGTAATGGAGACAGTAGACTGACAGGCAGGTTGTAGTGGAGACAGTAGACTGACAGGCAGGTTGTAGTGGAGACAGTAGCCTGACAGACAGGTTGTAATGGAGACAGTAGCCTGACAGGCAGGTTGTAATGGAGACAGTAGACTGACAGGCAGGTTGTAGTGGAGACAGTAGCCTGACAGACAGGTTGTAATGGAGACAGTAGCCTGACAGACAGGTTGGAATGGAGACAGTAGCCTGACAGGCAGGTTGTAATGGAGACAGTAGACTGACAGGCAGGTTGTAATGGAGACAGTAGCCTGACAGGCAGGTTGTAATGGAGACAGTAGCCTGACAGGCAGGTTGTAGTGGAGACAGTAGACTGACAGGCAGGTTGTAGTGGAGACAGTAGACTGACAGGCATTCTTCTGGGAAGGCTTTCCACTAGATGTTGGAACATTGCTGTGGGCACTGATGTTGGGCGATTAGGCCTGGCTCGCAATCGGCTTTGTTCGATGGGGTTGAGGTCAGGGCTCTGTGCAGGCCAGTCAAGTTCTTCCACACCGATCTCGACAAACCATTTCTGTATTGACCTCGCCTTGTGCACGGGGGCATTGTCATGCTGAACCTGGAAAGGGCCTTCCCCAAACTGTTGCCACAAAGTTGGACGCACAAAATCTTCTAAATCAAATCAAATCAAATGTATTTATATAGCCCTTCGTACATCAGCTGATATCTCAAAGTGCTGTACAGAAACCCAGCCTAAAACCCCAAACAGCAAGCAATGCAGGTGTAGAAGCACGGTGGCTAGAAAAAAACTCCCTAGAAAGGCCAAAACCTAGGAAGAAACCTAGAGAGGAACCAGGCTATGTGGGGTGGCCAGTCCTCTTCTGGCTGTGCCGGGTGGAGATTATAACAGAACATGGCCAAGATGTTCAAATGTTCATAAATGACCAGCATGGTCGAATAATAATAAGGCAGAACAGTTGAAACTGGAGCAGCAGCACGGTCAGGTGGACTGGGGACAGCAAGGAGTCATCATGTCAGGTAGTCCTGGGGCATGGTCCTAGGGCTCAGGTCCTCCAAGAGAGAGAAAGAAAGAGAGAATTAGAGAGAGCATATGTGGGGTGGCTAGTCCTCTTCTGGCTGTGCCGGGTGGAGATTATAACAGAACATGGCCAAGATGTTCAAATGTTCATAAATGACCAGCATGGTCGAATAATAATAAGGCAGAACAGTTGAAACTGGAGCAGCAGCATGGCCAGGTGGACTGGGGACAGCAAGGAGTCATCATGTCAGGTAGTCCTGCGGCATGGTCCTAGGGCTCAGGTCCTCCGAGAGAGAGAAAGAAAGAAAGAGAGAAGGAGAGAATTAGAGAACACACACTTAGATTCACACAGGACACCGAATAGGACAGGAGAAGTACTCCAGATATAACAAACTGACCCTAGCCCCCCGACACATAAACTACTGCAGCATAAATTCTGGAGGCTGAGACAGGAGGGGTCAGGAGACACTGTGGCCCCATCCGAGGACACCCCCGGACAGGGCCAAACAGGACGGATATCACCCCACCCACTTTGCCAAAGCACAGCCCCCACACACCTAGAGGGATATCTTCAACCACCAACTTACCATCCTGAGACAAGGCTGAGTATAGCCCACAAAGACCTCTGCCACGGCACAACCCAAGGGGGGGGGCGCCAACCCAGACAGGATGACCACATCAGTGAATCAACCCACTCAGGTGACGCACCCCTTCCAGGGACAGCATGAGAGAGCCCCAGTAAGCCAGTGACTCAGCCCCTGTAATAGAATGTCATTGTATGCTGTAGCATTAAGCTTTCTCTTTCCTGGAACTAAAAGGGCCTGAACCATGAAAAACAGTCCCAGACCATTATTCATCCTCCACCAAACTTTACAGTGGTCACTGTATTATCATTGGGGCAGATTTGTCCGTCAGGACTGCCAGATGGTGAAGCGTGATTCATCACTCCAGAGAACGCGTTTCCACTGCTCCAGAGTCCAATGGCGGCGAGCTTTACGGCAGTTTAGTGAGTGTTGCAACCGAGAACAGAACTGAGCCCGTTGTAGATCCTAGATGTTTTCCACCTCACAATAACAGCACATACAGTTGACCGGGGCAGCTCTAGCAGGGCAGAAATTTGACTAACTGTTGGAAATGTGGCATCCTATGACGGTGCCACGTTTAAAGTCACTGAGCTCCTCAGTAAGGCCATTCGACTGACACTGTTTGTCTATGGAGATTGCATGGCTGTGTGCTCGATTGTTTTCATCTGTCAGCAACGGGTGTGGCTGAAAAAGCTGAATCCACTAACTTTAAGGGGTGTCCTCATACTGCTGTATATATAGTGGATGAAGGGGTGTCCTGTATATATAGTGGATGAAGGGGTGTCATCATACTGCTGTATATATAGTGGATGAAGGGGTGTCCTGTATATATAGTGGATGAAGGGGTGTCCTGTATATATAGTGGATGAAGGGGTGTCCTGTATATATAGTGGATGAAGGGGTGTCCTCATACTGCTGTATATATAGTGGATGAAGGGGTGTCCTGTATATATAGTGGATGAAGGGGTGTCCTGTATATATAGTGGATGAAGGGGTGTCCTGTATATATAGTGGATGAAGGGGTGTCCTGTATATATAGTGGATGAAGGGGTGTCCTGTATATATAGTGGATGAAGGGGTGTCCACATACTGCTGTATATATAGTGGATGAAGGGGTGTCCTCATACTGTTGTATATATAGTGGATGAAGGGGTGTCCTGTATATATAGTGGATGAAGGGGTGTCCACATACTGCTGTATATATAGTGGATGAAGGGGTGTCCTGTATATATAGTGGATGAAGGGGTGTCCACATACTGCTGTATATATAATGGATGAAGGGGTGTCCTCATACTGCTGTATATATAGTGGATGAAGGGGTGTCCTGTATATATAGTGGATGAAGGGGTGTCCTGTATATATAGTGGATGAAGGGGTGTTCTGTATATATAGTGGATGAAGGGGTGTCCTGTATATATAGTGGATGAAGGGGTGTCCTGTATATATAGTGGATGAAGGGGTGTCCACATACTGCTGTATATATAGTGGATGAAGGGGTGTCCACATACTGCTGTATATATAGTGGATGAAGGGGTGTCCTCATACTGTTGTATATATAGTGGATGAAGGGGTGTCCACATACTGCTGTATATATAGTGGATGAAGGGGTGTCCTCATACTGTTGTATATATAGTGGATGAAGGGGTGTCCTGTATATATAGTGGATGAAGGGGTGTCCACATACTGCTGTATATATAGTGGATGAAGGGGTGTCCTGTATATATAGTGGATGAAGAGGTGTCCTCATACTGCTGTATATATAGTGGATGAAGGGGTGTCCTGTATATATAGTGGATGAAGGGGTGTCCTCATACTGCTGTATATATAGTGGATGAAGGGGTGTCCTGTATATATAGTGGATGAAGGGGTGTCCTGTATATATAGTGGATGAAGGGGTGTCCTCATACTGCTGTATATATAGTTGATGAAGGGGTGTCCTCATACTGCTGTATATATAGTGGATGAAGGGGTGTCCACATACTGCTGTATATATAGGTGATGAAGGGGTGTCCTCATACTGCTGTATATATAGTGGATGAAGGGGTGTCCTGTATATATAGTGGATGAAGGGGTGTCCTGTATATATAGTGGATGAAGGGGTGTCCATACTGCTGTATATATAGTGGATGAAGGGGTGTCCAGATACTGCTGTATATATAGTGGATGAAGGGGTGTCCTGTATATATAGTGGATGAAGGGGTGTCCTGTATATATAGTGGATGAAGGGGTGTCCACATACTGCTGTATATATAGTGTATGAAGGGGTGTCCTGTATATATAGTGGATGAAGGGGTGTCCTGTATATATAGTATATGAAGGGTGTGTCCTGTATATATAGTGGATGAAGGGGTGTCCTGTATATATAGTGTATGAAGGGGTGTCCTGTATATATAGTGGATGAAGAGGTGTCCATACTGCTGTATATATAGTGGATGAAGGGGTGTCCTGTATATATAGTGGATGAAGGGGTGTCCTGTATATATAGTGGATGAAGGGGTGTCCTGTATATATAGTGGATGAAGGGGTGTCCCATACTATATATAGTGGATGAAGGGGTGTCCTCATACTGCTGTATATATAGTGGATGAAGGGGTGTCCTGTATATATAGTGGATGAAGGGGTGTCCTGTATATATAGTGGATGAAGGGGTGTCCACATACTGCTGTATATATAGTGGATGAAGGGGTGTCCTGTATATATAGTGTATGAAGGGGTGTCCTCATACTGTTGTATATATAGTGATGAAGGGGTGTCCTCATACTGATGTATATATAGTGGATGAAGGGGTGTCCTGTATATATAGTGGATGAAGGGGTGTCCACATACTGCTGTATATATAGTGGATGAAGGGGTGTCCTGTATATATAGTGTATGAAGGGGTGTCCTCATACTGCTGTATATAGTGGATGAAGGGTGTCCTCATACCTGTATATATAGTGTATGAAGGGGTGTCCTGCTGTATATATATAGTGGATGAAGGGGTGTCCTGTATATATAGTGGATGAAGGGGTGTCCTGTATATATAGTGGATGAAGGGGTGTCCTGTATATATAGTGGATGAATGGGTGTCCTCATACTGCTGTATATATAGTGGATGAAGGGGTGTCCTCATACTGCTGTATATATAGTGGATGAAGGGGTGTCCTGTATATATAGTGGATGAAGGGGTGTCCTGTATATATAGTGGATGAAGGGGTGTCCTCATACTGCTGTATATATAGTGTATGAAGGGGTGTCCTGTATATATAGTGGATGAAGGGGTGTACTGTATATATAGTGGATGAAGGGGTGTCCTGTATATATAGTGGATGAAGGGGTGTCCACATACTGCTGTATATATAGTGTATGAAGGGGTGTCCTGTATATATAGTGGATGAAGGGGTGTCCTGTATATATAGTGGATGAAGGGGTGTCCTCATACTGCTGTATATATAGTGTATGAAGGGGTGTCCTGTATATATAGTGTATGAAGGGGTGTCCTGTATATATAGTGGATGAAGGGGTGTCCACATACTGCTGTATATATAGTGGATGAAGGGGTGTCCACATACTGCTGTATATATAGTGGATGAAGGGGTGTCCTGTATATATAGTGGATGAAGGGTGTCCTGTATATATAGTGGATGAAGGGGTGTCCACATACTGCTGTATATATAGTGGATGAAGGGTGTCCACATCCTGTATATATAGTGGATGAAGGGTGTGTCCTGTATATATAGTGGATGAAGGGTGTGTCCTGTATATATAGTGGATGAAGGGGTGTCCTGTACATATCCTGAAGGGGTGTATATATAGTGTATGAAGGGGTGTCCTGTATATATAGTGGATGAAGGGTGTCCATACTGCTGTATATATAGTGGATGAAGGGGTGTCCTGTATATATAGTGGATGAAGGGGGTGTCCTGTATATATAGTGGATGAAGGGGTGTCCACCTGTATATATAGTGGATGAAGGGGTGTCCACATACTGCTGTATATATAGTGTATGAAGGGGTGTCCACATACTGCTGTATATATAGTGGATGAAGGGGTGTCCTGTATATATAGTGGATGAAGGGGTGTCCTGTATATATAGTGTATGAAGGGGTGTCCACATACTGCTGTATATATAGTGGATGAAGATGGGTGTCCTGTATATATAGTGGATGAAGGGTGTGTATATCATGAACTGTCCTGTATATATAGTGGATGAAGGGGTGTCTCATACTGCTGTATATATAGTGGATGAAGGGGTGTCCTGTATATATAGTGGATGAAGGGGTGTCCACATACTGCTGTGTATATAGTGTATGAAGGGGTGTCCTGTATATATAGTGTATGAAGGGGTGTCCACATACTGCTGTATATATAGTGGATGAAGGGGTGTCCACATACTGCTGTGTATATAGTGTATGAAGGGGTGTCCTCATACTGCTGTATATATAGTGGATGAAGGGGTGTCCTGTATATATAGTGGATGAAGGGGTGTCCTCATACTGCTGTATATATAGTGGATGAAGGGGTGTCCTGTATATATAGTGGATGAAGGGGTATATATAGTCATGAACTGTCCTGTATATATAGTGGATGAAGGGGTGTCCTCATACTGCTGTATATATAGTGGATGAAGGGGTGTCCACATACTGCTGTATATATAGTGGATGAAGGGGTGTCCTGTATATATAGTGGATGAAGGGGTGTCCTCATACTGCTGTATATATAGTGTATGAAGGGGTGTCCCATTCTGCTGTATATATAGTGGATGAAGGGGTGTCTGTATATATAGTGGATGAAGGGGTGTCCTGTATATATAGTGTATGAAGGGGTGTCCACATACTGCTGTATATATATAGTGGATGAAGGGGTGTCCATACTGCTGTATATATAGTGGATGAAGGGTGTCCTCATACTGCTGTATATATAGTGGATGAAGGTGTCCTGTATATATAGTGGATGAAGGGGTGTCCACATACTGCTGTATATATAGTGGATGAAGGGGTGTCCACATTATATAGTGGATGAAGGGGTGTCCACATAGTGCTGTATATATAGTGGATGAAGGGGTGTCCTGTTATATAGTGGATGAAGGGGTGTCCTCATACTGCTGTATATCAAGTGGATGAAGGGTGTCTGTCCAACAAACCTGTATATAGTGTGGATGAAGGGGTGTCCTGTATATATAGTGGATGAAGGGGTGTCCAGAATCATACTGCTGTATATATAGTGGATGAAGGGGTGTCCTGTATATATAGTGGATGAAGGGGTGTCCTGTATATATAGTGGATGAAGGGGTGTCCTGTATATATAGTGTATGAAGGGGTGTCCACATACTGTATATATAGTGGATGAAGGGGTGTCCCATCTGCTGTATATATAGTGGATGAAGGGGTGTCCTGTATATATAGTGGATGAAGGGGTGTCCTGTATATATAGTGGATGAAGGGGTGTCCACATACTGCTGTATATATAGTGGATGAAGGGGTGTCCACATACTGCTGTATATATAGTGGATGAAGGGGTGTCCACATACTGCTGTATATATAGTGGATGAAGGGGTGTCCACATACTGCTGTATATATAGTGGATGAAGGGGTGTCCTCATACTGCTGTATATATAATGGATGAAGGGGTGTCCTGTATATATAGTGGATGAAGGGGTGTACCTGTATATATAGTGGATGAAGGGGTGTCCACATACTGCTGTATATATAGTGGATGAAGGGGTGTCTGCTGTATATATAGTGTATGAAGGGGTGTCCACATACTGCTGTATATATAGTGGATGAAGGGGTGTCCACATACTGCTGTGTATATATGAAGGGGTGTCCTGTATATATAGTGTATGAAGGGGTGTCCACATACTGCTGTATATATAGTGGATGAAGGGGTGTCCTGTATATATCATGAACTGTCCTGTATATATAGTGGATGAAGGGGTGTCCACATACTGCTGTATATATAGTGGATGAAGGGGTGTCCTGCTGTATATAGTGTATGAAGGGGTGTCCTGTATATATAGTGGATGAAGGGGTGTCCTCATACTGCTGTATATATAGTGTATGAAGGGGTGTCATACTGCTGTATATATAGTGGATGAAGGGGTGTCCACATACTGCTGTATATATAGTGGATGAAGGGGTGTCCTGTATATATAGTGGATGAAGGGGTGTCCTCATACTGCTGTATATATAGTGGATGAAGGGGTGTCCTGTATATATAGTGTATGAAGGGTGTCCACATCTGCTGTATATATAGTGGATGAAGGGGTGTCCTGTATATATAGTCATGAAGGGGTGTCCTGTATATATAGTGGATGAAGGGGTGTCCTGTATATATAGTGGATGAAGGGGTGTCCTCATACTGCTGTATATATAGTGGATGAAGGGGTGTCCTGTATATATAGTGTATGAAGGGGTGTCCTGTATATATAGTGGATGAAGGGGTGTCCTCATATAGTGTATGAAGGGGTGTCCACATACTGCTGTATATATAGTGGATGAAGGGGTGTCCTCATACTGCTGTATATATAGTGGATGAAGGGGTGTCCACATACTGTCCTGTATATATAGTGTATGAAGGGGTGTCCTGTATATATAGTGGATGAAGGGGTGTCCTCATACTGCTGTATATATAGTGGATGAAGGGTGTCCTCATACTGCTGTATATATAGTGGATGAAGGTGTCCACATACTGCTGTATATATAGTGTATGAAGGGGTGTCCTGTATATATAGTGGATGAAGGGGTGTCCTGTATATATAGTGGATGAAGGGGTGTCCTGTATATATAGTGTATGAAGGGGTGTCCTGTATATATAGTGGATGAAGGGGTGTCCTCATACTGCTGTATATATAGTGGATGAAGGGGTGTCCTGTATATATAGTGGATGAAGGGGTGTCCTGTATATATAGTGTATGAAGGGGTGTCCTGTATATATACATGAAGGGGTGTCCTGTATATATAGTGGATGAAGGGGTGTCCACATACTGCTGTATATATAGTGTATGAAGGGGTGTCCTGTATATATAGTGTATGAAGGGGTGTCCACATACTGCTGTATATATAGTGGATGAAGGGGTGTCCACATACTGCTGTATATATAGTGGATGAAGGGGTGTCCTGTATATATAGTGTATGAAGGGGTGTCCACATACTGCTGTATATATAGTGTATGAAGGGGTGTCCACATACTGCTGTATATATAGTGTATGAAGGGGTGTCCACATACTGCTGTATATATAGTGGATGAAGGGGTGTCCTGTATATATAGTGTATGAAGGGGTGTCCTGTATATATAGTGGATGAAGGGGGTGTCCTGTATATATGAAGTCCTGTATATATAGTGAAGGGGTGTCCTGTATATATAGTGTATGAAGGGGTGTCCCGTATATATAGTGTATGAAGGGGTGTCCTCATACTGCTGTATATATAGTGTATGAAGGGGTGTCCTGTATATATAGTGTATGAAGGGGTGTCCACATACTGCTGTATATATAGTGGATGAAGGGGTGTCCTGTATATATAGAGTATGAAGGGGTGTCCTGTATATATAGAGTATGAAGGGGTGTCCTCATACTGCTGTATATATAGTGGATGAAGGGGTGTCCTGTATATATAGTGGATGAAGGGGTGTCCTCATTCTGCTGTATATATAGTGTATGAAGGGGTGTCCTGTATATATAGTGTATGAAGGGGTGTCCACATTCTGCTGTATATATAGTGTATGAAGGGTTGTCCTGTATATATAGTGGATGAAGGGGTGTCCTGTATATATAGTGGATGAAGGGGTGTCCACATTCTGCTGTATATATAGAGTATGAAGGGTTGTCCTGTATATATAGTGGATGAAGGGGTGTCCACATACTGCTGTATATATAGTGTATGAAGGGGTGTCCTGTATATATAGTGGATGAAGGGGTGTCCTGTATATATAGTGGATGAAGGGGTGTCCATACTGCTGTATATATAGTGGATGAAGGGGTGTCCTGTATATATAGTGGATGAAGGGGTGTCCTGTATATATAGTGTATGAAGGGGTGTCCTGTATATATAGTGGATGAAGGGGTGTCCTGTATATATAGTGTTTGAAGGGGTGTCCTGTATATATAGTGGATGAAGGGGTGTCCACATTCTGCTGTATATATAGTGTATGAAGGGGTGTCCACATTCTGCTGTATATATAGTGTATGAAGGGGTGTCCTGTATATATAGTGGATGAAGGGGTGTCCTGCTGTATATAGTGTATGAAGGGGTGTCCACATACTGCTGTATATATAGTGGATGAAGGGGTGTCCTGTATATATAGTGGATGAAGGGGTGTCCACATACTGCTGTATATATAGTGGATGAAGGGGTGTCCACATACTGCTGTATATATAGTGGATGAAGGGGTGTCCTGTATATATAGTGGATGAAGGGGTGTCCACATACAGCTGTATATATAGTGTATGAAGGGGTGTCCACATTCTGCTGTATATATAGTGTATGAAGGGGTGTCCACATTCTGCTGTATATATAGTGTATGAAGGGGTGTCCTGTATATATAGTGTATGAAGGGGTGTCCTGTATATATAGTGTATGAAGGGGTGTCCACATACTGCTGTATATATAGTGGATGAAGGGGTGTCCTGTATATATAGTGTATGAAGGGGTGTCCTGTATATATAGTGTATGAAGGGGTGTCCTGTATATATAGTGTATGAAGGGGTGTCCTGTATATATAGTGGATGAAGGGGTGTCCTGTATATATAGTGTATGAAGGGGTGTCCTGTATATATAGTGGATGAAGGGGTGTCCTGTATATATAGTGGATGAAGGGGTGTCCACATACTGCTGTATATATAGTGGATGAAGGGGTGTCCACATACTGCTGTATATATAGTGGATGAAGGGGTGTCCTGTATATATAGTGGATGAAGGGGTGTCCACATACAGCTGTATATATAGTGTATGAAGGGGTGTCCTCATACTGTTGTATATATAGTGGATGAAGGGGTGTCCTGTATATATAGTGGATGAAGGGGTGTCCACATACTGCTGTATATAGGGTGTATGAAGGGGTGTCCTGCATATATCGTGTATGAAGGGGTGTCCACATTCTGCTGTATATATAGTGGATGAAGGGGTGTCCTGTATATATAGTGGATGAAGGGGTGTCCTGTATATATAGTGGATGAAGGGGTGTCCTGTGTATATAGTGTATGAAGGGGAGTCCTGTATATATAGTGTATGAAGGGGTGTCCTCATTCTGCTGTATATATAGTGTATGAAGGGGTGTCCTGTATATATAGTGTATGAAGGGGTGTCCTGTATATATAGTGTATGAAGGGGTGTCCTGTATATATAGTGTATGAAGGGGTGTCCTGTATATATAGTGTATGAAGGGGTGTCCTCATACTGCTGTATATATAGTGTATGAAGGGGTGTCCTGTATATATAGTGTATGAAGGGGTGTCCTGTATATATAGTGTATGAAGGGGTGTCCTGTATATATAGTGTATGAAGGGGTGTCCACATTCTGCTGTATATATAGTGTATGAAGGGGTGTCCTGTATATATAGTGTATGAAGGGGTGTCCTGTATATATAGTGGATGAAGGGGTGTCCTGTATATATAGTGTATGAAGGGGTGTCCTGTATATATAGTGGATGAAGGGGTGTCCTGTGTATATAGTGTATGAAGGGGTGTCCTGTATATATAGTGGATGAAGGGGTGTCCTGTATATATAGTGGATGAAGGGGTGTCCTCATACTGTTGTATATATAGTGGATGAAGGGGTGTCCACATTCTGCTGTATATATAGTGTATGAAGGGGTGCCCTGTATATATAGTGGATGAAGGGGTGTCCTCATTCTGCTGTATATATAGTGGATGAAGGGGTGTCCTGTGTATATAGTGGATGAAGGGGTGTCCTGTCCTCATTCTGCTGTATATATAGTGTATGAAGGGGAGTCCTGTATATATAGTGTATGAAGGGGTGTCCTGTATATATAGTGAATGAAGGGGTGTCCACATACTGCTGTATATATAGTGTATGAAGGGGTGTCCACATACTGCTGTATATATAGTGGATGAAGGGGTGTCCACATACTGCTGTATATATAGTGGATGAAGGGGTGTCCACATACTGCTGTATATATAGTGTATGAAGGGGTGTCCACATACTGCTGTATATATAGTGTATGAAGGGGTGTCCACATACTGCTGTATATATAGTGGATGAAGGGGTGTCCACATACTGCTGTATATATAGTGGATGAAGGGGTGTCCACATACTGCTGTATATATAGTGGATGAAGGGGTGTCCACATACTGCTGTATATATAGTGGATGAAGGGGTGTCCTGTATATATAGTGTATGAAGGGGTGTCCACATACTGCTGTATATATAGTGTATGAAGGGGTGTCCTGTATATATAGTGGATGAAGGGGTGTCCACATACTGCTGTATATATAGTGTATGAAGGGGTGTCCTGTATATATAGTGTATGAAGGGGTGTCCACATACTGCTGTATATATAGTGTATGAAGGGGTGTCCTGTATATATAGTGTATGAAGGGGTGTCCTGTATATATAGTGTATGAAGGGGTGTCCTGTATATATAGTGTATGAAGGGGTGTCCACATACTGCTGTATATATAGTGTATGAAGGGGTGTCCACATACTGCTGTATATATAGTGTATGAAGGGGTGTCCTGTATATATAGAGTATGAAGGGGTGTCCTGTATATATAGTGTATGAAGGGGTGTCCACATACTGCTGTATATATAGAGTATGAAGGGGTGTCCTGTATATATAGTGTATGAAGGGGTGTCCTCATACTGCTGTATATATAGTGTATGAAGGGGTGTCCTGTATATATAGTGTATGAAGGGGTGTCCACATACTGCTGTATATATAGTGGATGAAGGGGTGTCCTGTATATATAGAGTATGAAGGGGTGTCCTGTATATATAGAGTATGAAGGGGTGTCCTCATACTGCTGTATATATAGTGGATGAAGGGGTGTCCTGTATATATAGTGGATGAAGGGGTGTCCTCATTCTGCTGTATATATAGTGTATGAAGGGGTGTCCTGTATATATAGTGTATGAAGGGGTGTCCTGTATATATAGTGGATGAAGGGGTGTCCTGTATATATAGTGTATGAAGGGGTGTCCTGTATATATAGTGGATGAAGGGGTGTCCTGTATATATAGTGTTTGAAGGGGTGTCCTGTATATATAGTGGATGAAGGGGTGTCCACATTCTGCTGTATATATAGTGTATGAAGGGGTGTCCACATTCTGCTGTATATATAGTGTATGAAGGGGTGTCCTGTATATATAGTGGATGAAGGGGTGTCCTGTATATATAGTGTATGAAGGGGTGTCCACATACTGCTGTATATATAGTGGATGAAGGGGTGTCCTGTATATATAGTGGATGAAGGGGTGTCCACATACTGCTGTATATATAGTGGATGAAGGGGTGTCCACATACTGCTGTATATATAGTGGATGAAGGGGTGTCCTGTATATATAGTGGATGAAGGGGTGTCCACATACAGCTGTATATATAGTGTATGAAGGGGTGTCCACATTCTGCTGTATATATAGTGTATGAAGGGGTGTCCACATTCTGCTGTATATATAGTGTATGAAGGGGTGTCCTGTATATATAGTGTATGAAGGGGTGTCCTGTATATATAGTGTATGAAGGGGTGTCCACATCCTGTATATATAGTGTATGAAGGGGTGTCCTGTATATATAGTATATATAGGATGAAGGGGTGTCCTGTATATATAGTGGGATGAAGGGTGTCCTGTATATATAGTGTATGAAGGGGTGTCCTGTATATATAGTGGATGAAGGGGTGTCCTGTATATATAGTGGATGAAGGGGTGTCCACATACTGCTGTATATATAGTGGATGAAGGGGTGTCCACATACTGCTGTATATATAGTGGATGAAGGGGTGTCCTGTATATATAGTGGATGAAGGGGTGTCCACATACAGCTGTATATATAGTGTATGAAGGGGTGTCCTCATACTGTTGTATATATAGTGGATGAAGGGGTGTCCTGTATATATAGTGGATGAAGGGGTGTCCACATACTGCTGTATATATAGTGTATGAAGGGGTGTCCTGTATATATAGTGGATGAAGGGGTGTCCACATTCTGCTGTATATATAGTGGATGAAGGGGTGTCCTGTATATATAGTGGATGAAGGGGTGTCCTGTATATATAGTGGATGAAGGGGTGTCCACCTGCTGTATATATAGTGGATGAAGGGGTGTCCTGTATATATAGTGTATGAAGGGGTGTCCTCATTCTGCTGTATATATAGTGTATGAAGGGGTGTCCTGTATATATAGTGGATGAAGGGGGTGTCCTGTATATATAGTGGATGAAGGGGTGTCCTGTATATATAGTGGATGAAGGGGTGTCCTGTATATATAGTGGATGAAGGGGTGTCCTCATACTGCTGTATATATAGTGGATGAAGGGGTGTCCTGTATATATAGTGTATGAAGGGGTGTCCTGTATATATAGTGGATGAAGGGGTGTCCTGTATATATAGTGTATGAAGGGGTGTCCTGTATATATAGTGGATGAAGGGGTGTCCTGTATATATAGTGGATGAAGGGGTGTCCTGTGTATATAGTGTATGAAGGGGTGTCCTGTATATATAGTGGATGAAGGGGTGTCCTGTATATATAGTGGATGAAGGGGTGTCCTCATACTGTATATATAGTGGATGAAGGGGTGTCCACATACTGCTGTATATATAGTGTATGAAGGGGAGTCCTGTATATATAGTGTATGAAGGGGTGTCCTGTATATATAGTGAATGAAGGGGTGTCCACATACTGCTGTATATATAGTGTATGAAGGGGTGTCCACATACTGCTGTATATATAGTGGATGAAGGGGTGTCCACATACTGCTGTATATATAGTGGATGAAGGGGTGTCCACATACTGCTGTATATATAGTGGATGAAGGGGTGTCCACATACTGCTGTATATATAGTGGATGAAGGGGTGTCCACATACTGCTGTATATATAGTGGATGAAGGGGTGTCCACATACTGCTGTATATATAGTGGATGAAGGGGTGTCCACATACTGCTGTATATATAGTGGATGAAGGGGTGTCCACATACTGCTGTATATATAGTGGATGAAGGGGTGTCCTGTATATATAGTGTATGAAGGGGTGTCCACATACTGCTGTATATATAGTGTATGAAGGGGTGTCCTGTATATATAGTGGATGAAGGGGTGTCCACATACTGCTGTATATATAGTGTATGAAGGGGTGTCCTGTATATATAGTGGATGAAGGGGTGTCCACATACTGCTGTATATATAGTGATGAAGGGGTGTCCTGTATATATAGTGTATGAAGGGGTGTCCTGTATATATAGTGTATGAAGGGGTGTCCTGTATATATAGTGGATGAAGGGGTGTCCACATACTGCTGTATATATAGTGTATGAAGGGGTGTCCACATACTGCTGTATATATAGTGGATGAAGGGGTGTCCTGTATATATAGTGTATGAAGGGGTGTCCTGTATATATAGTGTATGAAGGGGTGTCCTGTATATATAGTGTATGAAGGGTGTGTCATACTGCTGTATATATAGTGGATGAAGGGGTCCACATACTGCTGTATATATAGTGTATGAAGGGGTGTCCTGTATATATAGTGGATGAAGGGGTGTCCACATACTGCTGTATATATAGTGTATGAAGGGGTGTCCTGTATATATAGTGTATGAAGGGGTGTCCACATACTGCTGTATATATAGTGGATGAAGGGGTGTCCTCAGGGGTGTCCTGTATATATAGTGGATGAAGGGGTGTCCTGTATATATAGTGTATGAAGGGGTGTCCACATACTGCTGTATATATAGTGGATGAAGGGGTGTCCTGTATATATAGTGGATGAAGGGGTGTCCTGTATATATAGTGGATGAAGGGGTGTCCTGTATATATAGTGGATGAAGGGGTGTCCACATACTGCTGTATATATAGTGTATGAAGGGGTGTCCACATACTGCTGTATATATAGTGGATGAAGGGGTGTCCTGTATATATAGTGTATGAAGGGGTGTCCACATACTGCTGTATATATAGTGGATGAAGGGGTGTCCTGTATATATAGTGGATGAAGGGGTGTCCACATACTGCTGTATATATAGTGGATGAAGGGGTGTCCTGTATATATAGTGTATGAAGGGTCCTCATGTCCTGTATATATAGTGGATGAAGGGGTGTCCTGTATATATAGTGTATGAAGGGGTGTCCTGTATATATAGTGTATGAAGGGGTGTCCACATCCTGTATATATAGTGTATGAAGGGGTGTCCTGTATATATAGTGTATGAAGGGGTGTCCTGTATATATAGTGGATGAAGGGGTGTCCTGTATATATAGTGTATGAAGGGGTGTCCTCATACTGCTGTATATATAGTGGATGAAGGGGTGTCCTCATACTGCTGTATATATAGTGGATGAAGGGGTGTCCTGTATATATAGTGGATGAAGGGGTGTCCTGTATATATAGTGGATGAAGGGGTGTCCTGTATATATAGTGGATGAAGGGGTGTCCTGTATATATAGTGGATGAAGGGGTGTCCTGTATATATAGACATAGGGGTGTCCTGTATATATAGTGGATGAAGGGGTGTCCACATACTGCTGTATATATAGTGGATGAAGGGGTGTCCTGTATATATAGTGGATGAAGGGGTGTCCTGTATATATAGTGGATGAAGGGGTGTCCTGTATATATAGTGTATGAAGGGGTGTCCTGTATATATAGTGGATGAAGGGGTGTCCTGTATATATAGTGTATGAAGGGGTGTCCTGTATATATAGTGGATGAAGGGGTGTCCTGTATATATAGTGGATGAAGGGGTGTCCTCATACTGCTGTATATATAGTGGATGAAGGGGTGTCCTATATAGTATATAGGGGTGTCCTGTATGAAGGGGTGTCCTGTATATATATAGTGTATGAAGGGGTGTCCTGTATATATAGTGGATGAAGGGGTGTCCACATACTGCTGTATATATAGTGTATGAAGGGGTGTCCTGTATATATAGTGGATGAAGGGGTGTCCACATACTGCTGTATATATAGTGGATGAAGGGGTGTCCACATACTGCTGTATATATAGTGGATGAAGGGGTGTCCTGTATATATAGATGTATGAAGGGGATGAAGGGGTGTCCACATACTGCTGTATATATAGTGGATGAAGGGGTGTCCTGTATATATAGTGGATGAAGGGGTGTCCTGCTGTATATATATATGAAGGGGTGTCCTGTATATATAGTGGATGAAGGGGTGTCCATTCTGCTGTATATATACTGTCCTGTATATATAGTGTATGAAGGGGTGTCCTGTATATATAGTGGATGAAGGGGTGTCCACATACTGCTGTATATATAGTGTATGAAGGGTGTGTCCACATACTGCTGTATATATAGTGGATGAAGGGGTGTCCACATACTGCTGTATATATAGTGGATGAAGGGGTGTCCACATACTGCTGTATATATAATGAAGGGGTGTCCTGTATATATAGTGTATGAAGGGGTGTCCACATACTGCTGTATATATAGTGGATGAAGGGGTGTCCACATACTGCTGTATATATAGTGGTTTGAAGGGGTGTCCTGTATATATAGTGGATGAAGGGGTGTCCTGTATATATAGTGGATGAAGGGGTGTCCTCATACTGCTGTATATATAGTGTATGAAGGGGTGTCCTGTATATATAGTGGATGAAGGGGTGTCCTGTATATATAGTGGATGAAGGGGTGTCCACATACTGCTGTATATATAGTGGATGAAGGGGTGTCCACATACTGCTGTATATATAGTGGATGAAGGGGTGTCCTGTATATATAGTGTATGAAGGGTGTCCACATACTGCTGTATATATAGTGGATGAAGGGGTGTCCTGTATATATAGTGGATGAAGGGTGTGTCCTGTATATATAGTGGATGAAGGGGTGTCCTGTATATATAGTGTATGAAGGGGTGTATATATATAGTGGATGAAGGGGTGTCCTGTATATATAGTGGATGAAGGGTGTGTCATACTGCTGTATATATAGTGGATGAAGGGGTGTCCTGTATATATAGTGGATGAAGGGGTGTCCACATACCTGTATATATAGTGGATGAAGGGTGTCCTGTATATATAGTGGATGAAGGGGTGTCCTGTATATATAGTGTATGAAGGGGTGTCCTGTATATATAGTGGATGAAGGGGTGTCCTGTATATATAGTGGATGAAGGGGTGTCCTCATTCTGCTGTATATATAGTGGATGAAGGGGTGTCCACATACCTGTATATATAGTGTATGAAGGGGTGTCCTGTATATATAGTGGATGGGGTGTCCTGTATATATAGTGGATGAAGGGGTGTCCATACCTGTATATATAGTGGATGAAGGGGTGTCCTGTATATATAGTGGATGAAGGGGTGTCCCTGTATATATAGTGGATGAAGGGGTGTCCTGTATATATAGTGGATGAAGGGGTGTCCTGTATATATAGTGGATGAAGGGGTGTCCTCATTCTGCTGTATATATAGTGGATGAAGGGGTGTCCACATACTGCTGTATATATAGTGTATGAAGGGGTGTCCTGTATATATAGTGGATGAAGGGGTGTCCTGTATATATAGTGTATGAAGGGGTGTCCCATACTGCTGTATATATAGTGGATGAAGGGGTGTCCTGCTGTATATATATATATATAGTGGATGAAGGGGTGTCCACATACTGCTGTATATATAGTGGATGAAGGGGTGTCCACATACTGCTGTATATATAGTGGATGAAGGGGTGTCCTGTATATATAGTGGATGAAGGGGTGTCCACATACTGCTGTATATATAGTGTATGAAGGGGTGTCCACATTCTGCTGTATATATAGTGATGAAGGGGTGTCCACATACTGCTGTATATATAGTGGATGAAGGGGTGTCCTGTATATATAGTGGATGAAGGGGTGTCCTGTATATATAGTGGATGAAGGGGTGTCCACATACTGCTGTATATATAGTGGATGAAGGGGTGTCCTGTATATATAGTGATGAAGGGGTGTCCTGTATATATAGTGTATGAAGGGGTGTCCTGTATATATAGTGTATGAAGGGGTGTCCTGTATATATATATAGTGGATGAAGGGGTGTCCTGTATATATAGTGGATGAAGGGGTGTCCTGTATATATAGTGGATGAAGGGGTGTCCTCATACTGCTGTATATATAGTGGATGAAGGGGTGTCCACATACTGCTGTATATATAGTGGATGAAGGGGTGTCCTGTATATATAGTGGATGAAGGGGTGTCCTCATACTGCTGTATATATAGTGGATGAAGGGGTGTGTCATACTGTATATATAGTGGATGAAGGGGTGTCCTGTATATATAGTGGATGAAGGGGTGTCCACATACTGCTGTATATAGTGTATGAAGGGGTGTCCTGTATATATAGTGGATGAAGGGGTGTCCACATACTGCTGTATATATAGTGGATGAAGGGGTGTCCTGTATATATAGTGGATGAAGGGGTGTCCACATACTGCTGTATATATAGTGGATGAAGGGGTGTCCACATACTGCTGTATATATAGTGGATGAAGGGGTGTCCTGTATATATAGTGGATGAAGGGGTGTCCTGTATATATAGTGGATGAAGGGGTGTCCTGTATATATAGTGTATGAAGGGGTGTCCTGTATATATAGTGGATGAAGGGGTCCACATCCTGTATATATAGTGGATGAAGGGGTGTCCTGTATATATAGTGTATGAAGGGGTGTCCTGTATATATAGTGGATGAAGGGGTGTCCTGTATATATAGTGGATGAAGGGGTGTCCTCATACTGCTGTATATATAGTGGATGAAGGGGTGTCCTGTATATATAGTGGATGAAGGGGTGTCCACATACTGCTGTATATATAGTGGATGAAGGGGTGTCCTGTATATATAGTGGATGAAGGGGTGTCCTGTATATATAGTGGATGAAGGGGTGTCCTCATACTGCTGTATATATAGTGGATGAAGGGGTGTCCTGTATATATAGTGGATGAAGGGGTGTCTGCTGTATATATAGTGTATGAAGGGGTGTCCTGTATATATAGTGGATGAAGGGGTGTCCTGTATATATAGTGGATGAAGGGGTGTCCACATACTGCTGTATATATGAAGTGTATGAAGGGGTGTCCTGTATATATAGTGGATGAAGGGGTGTCCTGTATATATAGTGGATGAAGGGGTGTCATACTGCTGTATATATAGTGGATGAAGGGGTGTCCTGTATATATAGTGGATGAAGGGGTGTCTGCTGTATATATAGTGGATGAAGGGGTGTCCTGTATATATAGTGGATGAAGGGGTGTCCACATACTGCTGTATATATAGTGGATGAAGGGGTGTCCTGTATATATAGTGGATGAAGGGGTGTCCTGTATATATAGTGGATGAAGGGGTGTCCTGTATATATAGTGGATGAAGGGGTGTCCTGTATATATAGTGGATGAAGGGGTGTCCTGTATATATAGTGGATGAAGGGGTGTCCTGTATATATAGTGGATGAAGGGGTGTCCTGTATATATAGTGGATGAAGGGGTGTCCACATTCTGCTGTATATATAGTGGATGAAGGGGTGTCCTGTATATATAGTGGATGAAGGGGTGTCCACATACTGCTGTATATATAGTGGATGAAGGGGTGTCCTCATGAAGGGTGTCCTGTATATATAGTGGATGAAGGGGTGTCCTGTATATATAGTGTATGAAGGGTGTGTCATACTGTATATATAGTGGATGAAGGGGTGTCCTGTATATATAGTGGATGAAGGGGTGTCCTGTATATATAGTGGATGAAGGGGTGTCCTCATACTGCTGTATATATAGTGGATGAAGGGGTGTCATACTGCTGTATATATAGTGGATGAAGGGGTGTCCTGTATATATACATCCTGTATATATAGTGGATGAAGGGGTGTCCACATACTGCTGTATATATAGTGGATGAAGGGGTGTCCTGTATATATAGTGGATGAAGGGGTGTCCACATACTGCTGTATATATAGTGGATGAAGGGGTGTCCTGTATATATAGTGGATGAAGGGGTGTCCTGTATATATAGTGGATGAAGGGGTGTCCACATACTGCTGTATATATAGTGGATGAAGGGGTGTCCTGTATATATAGTGGATGAAGGGGTGTCCACATACTGCTGTATATATAGTGGATGAAGGGGTGTCCACATACTGCTGTATATATAGTGGATGAAGGGGTGTCCACATACTGCTGTATATATAGTGGATGAAGGGGTGTCCACATACTGCTGTATATATAGTGGATGAAGGGGTGTCCACATACTGCTGTATATATAGTGGATGAAGGGGTGTCCTCATACTGCTGTATATATAGTGGATGAAGGGGTGTCCTCATACTGCTGTATATATAGTGGATGAAGGGGTGTCCTGTATATAAAATGGATGAAGGGTGTGTCATACTGCTGTATATATAGTGGATGAAGGGGTGTCCTGTATATATAGTGGATGAAGGGGTGCCAATCCTGCTGTATATATAATGGATGAAGGGGTGTCCTGTATATATAGTGGATGAAGGGGTGTCCTGTATATATAGTGGATGAAGGGGTGTCCTGTATATATAGTGGATGAAGGGGTGTCCTGTATATATAGTGGATGAAGGGGTGTCCTCATACTGCTGTATATATAGTGGATGAAGGGGTGTCCTGTATATATAGTGGATGAAGGGGTGTCCTCATTCTGCTGTATATGCTGTATATATAGTGGATGAAGGGGTGTCCATACTGCTGTATATATAATGGATGAAGGGGTGTCCTGTATATATAGTGGATGAAGGGGTGTCCTGTATATATAGTGGATGAAGGGGTGTCCTGTATATATAATGGATGAAGGGGTGTCCCTGTATATATAGTGGATGAAGGGGTGTCCTGTATATATGGATGAAGGGGTGTCCTCATACTGCTGTATATATAGTGGATGAAGGGGTGTCCTGTATATATAGTGGATGAAGGGGTGTCCTGTATATATAGTGGATGAAGGGGTGTCCTCATACTGTATATATAGTGGATGAAGGGGTGTCCTCATACTGCTGTATATATAGTGGATGAAGGGGTGTCCTGTATATATAGTGGATGAAGGGGTGTCCACATACTGCTGTATATATAGTGGATGAAGGGGTGTCCACATACTGCTGTATATATAGTGGATGAAGGGGTGTCCTGTATATATAGTGGATGAAGGGGTGTCCACATACTGCTGTATATATAGTGGATGAAGGGGTGTCCACATACTGCTGTATATATAGTGGATGAAGGGGTGTCCTCATACTGCTGTATATATAGTGTATGAAGGGGTGTCCTCATACTGCTGTATATATAGTGGATGAAGGGGTGTCCACATACTGCTGTATATATAGTGGATGAAGGGGTGTCCTCATACTGCTGTATATATAGTGGATGAAGGGGTGTCCTGTATATATAGTGGATGAAGGGGTGTCATACTGCTGTATATATAGTGGATGAAGGGGTGGTCATACTGCTGTATATATAGTGGATGAAGGGGTGTCCTGTCCTATATATAGTGGATCCTGTATATATAGTGGATGAAGGGGTGTCCACATACTGCTGTATATATAGTGGATGAAGGGGTGTCCTGTATATATAGTGGATGAAGGGGTGTCCATACTGCTATATATAGTGGATGAAGGGGTGTCCTCATACTGCTGTATATATAGTGGATGAAGGGGTGTCCTGTATATATAGTGGATGAAGGGGTGTCCTCATACTGCTGTATATATAGTGGATGAAGGGGTGTCCTGTATATATAGTGGATGAAGGGGTGTCCTGTATATATAGTGGATGAAGGGGTGTCCACATACTGCTGTATATATAGTGGATGAAGGGGTGTCCTGTATATATAGTGGATGAAGGGGTGTCCACATCTGCTGTATATATAGTGGATGAAGGGGTGTCTGTATATATAGTGGATGAAGGGGTGTCCTGTATATATAGTGGATGAAGGGGTGTCCACATACTGCTGTATATATAGTGGATGAAGGGGTGTCCTGTATATATAGTGGATGAAGGGGTGTCCTGCTGTATATATAGTGGATGAAGGGGTGTCCTGTATATATAGTGGATGAAGGGGTGTCCTGCTGTATATATAGTGGATGAAGGGGTGTCCTATATATATAGGTGTAGTATATATAGTGGATGAAGGGGTGTCCTGTATATATAGTGATGAAGGGGTGTCCTGTATATATAGTGGATGAAGGGGTGTCCACATACTGCTGTATATATAGTGGATGAAGGGGTGTCCTGTATATATAGTGGATGAAGGGGTGTCCTGTATATATAGTGGATGAAGGGGTGTCCTGTATATATAGTGGATGAAGGGGTGTCCTGTATATATAGTGGATGAAGGGGTGTCCACATACTGTGTATATAGTGGATGAAGGGGTGTCCTGTATATATAGTGGATGAAGGGGTGTCCTCATACTGCTGTATATATAGTGGATGAAGGGTGTGTCCTGTATATATAGTGGATGAAGGGGTGTCCACATACTGCTGTATATATAGTGGATGAAGGGGTGTCCTGTATATATAGTGTATGAAGGGGTCCACATACTGCTGTATATATAGTGGATGAAGGGGTGTCCCATACTGCTGTATATATAGTGGATGAAGGGGTGTCCTGTATATATAGTGGATGAAGGGGTGTCCACATACTGCTATATATAGTGGATGAAGGGGTGTCCTGTATATATAGTGATGAAGGGGTGTCCTCATACTGCTGTATATATAGTGGATGAAGGGGTGTCATTCCTGTATATATAGTGGATGAAGGGGTGTCCTGTATATATAGTGGATGAAGGGGTGTCCACATCCTGTATATATAGTGGATGAAGGGGTGTCCTCATGTATATATAGTGTATGAAGGGGTGTCCTGTATATATAGTGGATGAAGGGGTGTCCTGTATATATAGTGGATGAAGGGGTGTCCTGTATATATAGTGAATATGAAGGGGTGTCCTGTATATATAGTGGATGAAGGGGTGTCCTGTATATATACATACTGTCCTGTATATATAGTGGATGAAGGGGTGTCCTGTATATATAGTGGATGAAGGGGTGTCCCATACTGCTGTATATATAGTGGATGAAGGGGTGTCCTCATACTGCTGTATATATAGTGGATGAAGGGGTGTCCTGTATATATAGTGGATGAAGGGGTGTCCACATACTGCTGTATATATAGTGGATGAAGGGGTGTCCACATACCTGTATATATAGTGGATGAAGGGGTGTCCACATACTGCTGTATATATAGTGGATGAAGGGGTGTCCTGTATATATAGTGGATGAAGGGGGTCCTCATACCTGTATATATAGTGGATGAAGGGGTGTCCTCATCTGCTGTATATATAGTGGATGAAGGGGTGTCCTGTATATATAGTGGATGAAGGGGTGTCCTCATACTGCTGTATATATAGTGGATGAAGGGGTGTCATACTGCTGTATATATAGTGGATGAAGGGGTGTACTGCTGTATATATAGTGGATGAAGGGGTGTACTGCTATATATAGTGGATGAAGGGGTGTCCTGTATATATAGTGGATGAAGGGGTGTCCACATACTGCTGTATATATAGTGGATGAAGGGTGTGTCCTGTATATATAGTGGATGAAGGGGTGTCCACATCTGCTGTATATATAGTGGATGAAGGGGTGTCCTGTATATATACTGTATATATAGTGGATGAGGGGTGTCCACATCCTGTATATATAGTGGATGAAGGGGTGTCATACTGCTGTATATATAGTGGATGAAGGGGTGTCCTGTATATATAGTGTATGAAGGGGTGTCCTGTATATATAGTGTATGAAGGGGTGTCCACATACTGCTGTATATATAGTGGATGAAGGGGTGTCCTGTATATATAGTGGATGAAGGGGGTGTCCTGTATATATAGTGGATGAAGGGGTGTCCTCATCCTGTATATATAGTGGATGAAGGGGTGTCCACATACTGCTGTATATATAGTGTATGAAGGGGTGTCCTGTATATAGTGGATGAAGGGGTGTCCTGTATATATAGTGGATGAAGGGGTGTCCTGTATATATAGTGGATGAAGGGGTGTCCTGTATATATAGTGGATGAAGGGGTGTCCTGTATATATAGTGGATGAAGGGGTGTCCTGTATATATAGTGGATGAAGGGGTGTCCTGTATATATAGTGGATGAAGGGTGTCCTGTATATATAGTGGATGAAGGGGTGTCCACATACTGCTGTATATATAGTGGATGAAGGGGTGTCTGCTGTATATATAGTGGATGAAGGGGTGTCCTGTATATATAGTGGATGAAGGGGTGTGTCCTGCTATATAGGATGAAGGGTGTCCTGTATATATAGTGGATGAAGGGGTGTCCTGTATATATAGTGGATGAAGGGGTGTCCTGTATATATAGTGGATGAAGGGGTGTCCTGTATATATAGTGGATGAAGGGGTCCACATCCTGTATATATAGTGGATGAAGGGGTGTCCTCATACTGTCCTGTATATATAGTGGATGAAGGGGTGTCCTGTATATATAGTGGATGAAGGGGTGTCAGTGTATGAAGGGGTGTATATATAGTGGATGAAGGGGTGTCCTCATACTGCTATATATAGTGGATGAAGGGGTGTCCTCATACTGCTGTATATATAGTGGATGAAGGGGTGTCCTGCTGTATATATAGTGGATGAAGGGGTGTCCTCCTGCTGTATATATAGTGGATGAAGGGGTGTCCTGTATATATAGTGGATGAAGGGGTGTCCTGTATATATAGTGGATGAAGGGGTGTCCTCATACTGCTGTATATATAGTGGATGAAGGGGTGTCCTGTATATATAGTGGATGAAGGGGTGTCCTGTATATATAGTGGATGAAGGGGTGTCCTGTATATATAGTGGATGAAGGGGTGTCCACATACTGCTGTATATATAGTGGATGAAGGGGTGTCCTGTATATATAGTGGATGAAGGGGTGTCCTGTATATATAGTGGATGAAGGGGTGTCCTGTATATATAGTGGATGAAGGGGTGTCCACATACTGCTGTATATATAGTGGATGAAGGGGTGTCCTCATACTGCTGTATATAGTGGATGAAGGGGTGTCCTGTATATAGTGGATGAAGGGGTGTCCTCATACTGCTGTATATATAGTGGATGAATGATAGTGGATGTCCTCATACTGCTGTATATATAGTGGATGAAGGGGTGTCCTCATACTGCTGTATATATAGTGTATGAAGGGGTGGTATATATAGTGGATGAAGGGGTGTCCTGTATATATAGTATATGAACTGTCCTGTATATATAGTGGATGAAGGGGTGTCCTCATACTGCTGTATATATAGTGGATGAAGGGGTGTCCTGTATATATAGTGGATGAAGGGGTGTCCTGTATATATAGTGGATGAAGGGGTGTCCACATACTGCTGTATATATAGTGGATGAAGGGGTGTCCACATACTGCTGTATATATAGTGGATGAAGGGGTGTCCTGTATATATAGTGTATGAAGGGGTGTCCTGCTATATATAGTGTATGAAGGGGTGTCCTGTATATATAGTGGATGAAGGGGTGTCCACATACTGCTGTATATATAGTGTATGAAGGGGTGTCCACATACTGCTGTATATATAGTGGATGAAGGGGTGTCCTGTATATATAGTGGATGAAGGGGTGTCCTCATACTGCTGTATATATAGTGGATGAAGGGGTGTCCTGTATATATAGTGTATGAAGGGGTGTCCACATACTGCTGTATATATAGTGTATGAAGGGGTGTCCTGTATATATAGTGGATGAAGGGGTGTCCTGTATATATAGTGGATGAAGGGGTGTCCTCATACTGCTGTATATATAGTCTATGAAGGGGTGTCCTGTATATATAGTGGATGAAGGGGTGTCCTGTATATATAGTGGATGAAGGGGTGTCCACATACTGCTGTATATATAGTGGATGAAGGGGTGTCCTCATACTGCTGTATATATAGTCTATGAAGGGGTGTCCTGTATATATAGTGTATGAAGGGGTGTCCTGTATATATAGTGGATGAAGGGGTGTCCTCATACTGCTGTATATATAGTGGATGAAGGGGTGTCCTCATACTGCTGTATATATAGTGTATGAAGGGGTGTCCTGTATATATAGTGTATGAAGGGGTGTCCTGTATATATAGTGGATGAAGGGGTGTCCTCATACTGCTGTATATATAGTGGATGAAGGGGTGTCCTCATACTGCTGTATATATAGTGGATGAAGGGGTGTCCACATACTGTTGTATATATAGTCTATGAAGGGGTGTCCTCATACTGCTGTATATATAGTCTATGAAGGGGTGTCCTGTATATATAGTGGATGAAGGGGTGTCCTGTATATATAGTGGATGAAGGGGTGTCCACATACTGCTGTATATATAGTGGATGAAGGGGTGTCCTCATACTGCTGTATATATAGTCTATGAAGGGGTGTCCTGTATATATAGTGTATGAAGGGGTGTCCTGTATATATAGTGGATGAAGGGGTGTCCTCATACTGCTGTATATATAGTGGATGAAGGGGTGTCCACATACTGCTGTATATATAGTGGATGAAGGGGTGTCCTGTATATATAGTGGATGAAGGGGTGTCCTGTATATATAGTGTATGAAGGGGTGTCCTCATACTGCTGTATATATAGTGTATGAAGGGGTGTCCTGTATATATAGTGGATGAAGGGGTGTCCTCATACTGCTGTATATATAGTGGATGAAGGGGTGTCCTCATACTGCTGTATATATAGTGGATGAAGGGGTGTCCTCATACTGCTGTATATATAGTGGATGAAGGGGTGTCCTCATACTGCTGTATATATAGTGGATGAAGGGGTGTCCACATACTGCTGTATATATAGTGGATGAAGGGGTGTCCTGTATATATAGTGGATGAAGGGGTGTCCACATACTGCTGTATATATAGTGGATGAAGGGGTGTCCTGTATATATAGTGGATGAAGGGGTGTCCTGTATATATAGTGGATGAAGGGGTGTCCTGTATATATAGTGGATGAAGGGGTGTCCACATACTGCTGTATATATAGTGGATGAAGGGGTGTCCACATACTGCTGTATATATAGTGGATGAAGGGGTGTCCTGTATATATAGTGGATGAAGGGGTGTCCACATACTGCTGTATATATAGTGGATGAAGGGGTGTCCACATACTGCTGTATATATAGTGGATGAAGGGGTGTCCTGTATATATAGTGTATGAAGGGGTGTCCTCATACTGCTGTATATATAGTGGATGAAGGGGTGTCCTGTATATATAGTGGATGAAGGGGTGTCCTGTATATATAGTGGATGAAGGGGTGTCTGTATATATAGTGGATGAAGGGGTGTCCTGCTGTATATATAGTGGATGAAGGGGTGTCCACATACTGCTGTATATATAGTGGATGAAGGGGTGTCCTGTATATATAGTGGATGAAGGGGTGTCCACATACTGCTGTATATATAGTGGATGAAGGGGTGTCCACATACTGCTGTATATATAGTGGATGAAGGAGTGTCCTGTATATATAGTGGATGAAGGGGTGTCCTGTATATATAGTGGATGAAGGGGTGTCCTGTATATATAGTGGATGAAGGGGTGTCCACATACTGCTGTATATATAGTGGATGAAGGGGTGTCCTGTATATATAGTGGATGAAGGGGTGTCCACATACTGCTGTATATATAGTGGATGAAGGGGTGTCCTCATACTGCTGTATATATAGTGGATGAAGGAGTGTCCTGTATATATAGTGGATGAAGGGGTGTCCTGTATATATAATGTATGAAGGGGTGTCCTCATATTGCTGTATATATAGTGGATGAAGGGGTGTCCTGTATATATAGTGGATGAAGGGGTGTCCTCATACTGCTGTATATATAGTGGATGAAGGGGTGTCCTGTATATATAGTGGATGAAGGGGTGTCCTGTATATATAGTGGATGAAGGGGTGTCCATACTGCTGTATATATAGTGGATAAAGGGGTGTCCTGTATATATAGTGGATGAAGGGGTGTCCACATACTGCTGTATATATAGTGGATGAAGGGGTGTCCACATACTGCTGTATATATAGTGGATGAAGGGGTGTCCTGTATATATAGTGGATGAAGGGGTGTCCATACTGCTGTATATATAGTGGATGAAGGGGTGTCCACATACTGCTGTATATATAGTGGATGAAGGGGTGTCCTGTATATATAGTGGATGAAGGGGTGTCCATACTGCTGTATATATAGTGGATGAAGGGGTGTCCTGTATATATAGTGGATGAAGGGGTGTCCACATACTGCTGTATATATAGTGGATGAAGGGGTGTCCTGTATATATAGTGGATGAAGGGGTGTCCACATACTGCTGTATATATAGTGGATGAAGGGGTGTCCTCATACTGCTGTATATATAGTGGATGAAGGAGTGTCCTGTATATATAGTGGATGAAGGGGTGTCCTGTATATATAGTGTATGAAGGGGTGTCCTCATATTGCTGTATATATAGTGGATGAAGGGGTGTCCTCATACTGCTGTATATATAGTGGATGAAGGGGTGTCCTGTATATATAGTGGATGAAGGGGTGTCCTCATACTGCTGTATATATAGTGGATGAAGGGGTGTCCTGTATATATAGTGGATGAAGGGGTGTCCTGTATATATAGTGTATGAAGGGGTGTCCTCATATTGCTGTATATATAGTGGATGAAGGGGTGTCCTCATACTGCTGTATATATAGTGGATGAAGGGGTGTCCTCATACTGCTGTATATATAGTGGATGAAGGGGTGTCCTGTATATATAGTGGATGAAGGGGTGTCCTGTATATATAGTGTATGAAGGGGTGTCCACATAGTGCTGTATATATAGTGGATGAAGGGGTGTCCACATACTGCTGTATATATAGTGGATGAAGGGGTGTCCTCATACTGCTGTATATATAGTGGATGAAGGGGTGTCCTCATACTGCTGTATATATAGTGGATGAAGGGGTGTCCACATACTGCTGTATATATAGTGGATGAAGGGGTGTCCACATAGTGCTGTATATATAGTGGATGAAGGGGTGTCCTCATACTGCTCTATATATAGTGGATGAAGGGGTGTCCTCATACTGCTGTATATATAGTGGATGAAGGGGTCTCATACTGCTGTATGTATAGTGTACTTCCATATTTCATCTTTATTTAACTAGGCAAGTCAGTTAAGAACACATTCTTATTTTCAATGACGGCCTAGGAACGGTAGGTTAACTGCCTCGTTCAGGGGCAGAAAGACAGATTTTCACCTTGTCAGCTCGGGGGATCCAATCTTGCAACCTTACAGTTAACAAGTCCAACGCAATAACGACCTGCCTCTCTCTCGTTGCACTCCACAAGGAGACTGACTGCCTGTTACGCGAATGCAGTAAGCAAAGGTAAGTTGCTAGCTAGCATTAAACTTATCTTATAAAAAACAATCAATCATAATCACTAGTTAACTACACATGGTTGATGATATTATCTAGCGTGTCCTGCGTTGCATATAATCTGACTGAGCATACAAGTATCTAAGCATCTGACTGAGCGGTGGTAGGCAGAAACAGGCGCGTAAACATTCATTCAAACAGCACTTTCGTGCGTTTTGCCAGCAGCTCTTCGTTGTGCGTCAAGCATTGCGCTGTTTATGACTTCAAGCCTATCAACTCCCGAGATGAGGCTGGTGTAACCGAAGTGAAATGGCTCGCTAGTTACCGCTCGCTAATAGCGTTTCAAACTTCACTCGCTCTGAGCCTTCTAGTGGTTGTTTCCCTTGCTCTGCATGGGTAACGCTGCTTCGAGGGTGGCTGTTGTCGTTGTGTTCCTGGTTCGAGCTCAGGGAGGAGCGAGGAGAGGGACGGAAGCTATACTGTTACACTGGCAATACTAAAGTGCCTATAAGAACATCCAATAGTCAAAGGTTAATGAAATACAAATGGTATAGAGGGAAATAGTCCTATAATTCCTATAATAACTACAACCTAAAACCTCTTACCTGGGAATATTGAAGACTCATGTTAAAAGGAACAACCAGCTTTCATATGTTCTCATGTTCTGAGCAAGGAACTGAAACGTTAGCTTTCTGACATGGCACATATTGCACTTCAACACTTTGTTTTTGCATTATTTAAACCAAATTGAACATGTTTCATTATTTATTTGAGGCTAAATAGATTGATGTATTATATTAACCTCTTACTCCTACCCTCTACTTTTTTGAACATTTTGTTAAAAATCGCGCAACATTTCATCGCCCTGCTACTCATGCCAGGAATATAGTACGTTCATATGGTTAGAATGTGTGTATAGGAAACCCTCGGACGTTTTTAAAACTGGTTAAATCACGACTGTGGCTATTACATAACGTGCGTTACATCGGAAAGCGCAGGAAAACCTGATCACAGAAAATGGAAATAAATATCCTTGCGCCACTTCCAGCAATTGTTAACAGTGAGCCGAATTAGATAAGACCGAGCATTCAACTCCCACAGCATCCCCATGTAGTCGAGTATCTTGTGAATTTAATCCTCTTTGATTCTTGGTTGAACCGAAAGAGGGGCACGACGTACCTCCGGTCTCCGCCCAGATCATTCCGGAAGAGCTCTCTCCTGAAATTTTTTCCAAAACGACAGCTAATGATATGTACATCGCCTACGGATGATTTTTATCGCTTATTAACGTTTACTAATACCTAAAGTAGCATTACAAACGTATTTCGAAGTGTTTTGTGAAAGTTTTAAAAAATGACGTTACGTTGTGAAATCGCTGTTTTTTTCGTTTATCACACAGTCTACATATAACGATATCTTGGCTTTATATGGCCCGATTTAATCGAAATAAAGACCCAATAGTGTTTATGGGACATCTAGGAGTGCCAACAAAGAAGATGGTGAAAGGTAATGACTGTTTTCTATTTTATTGTGCGGTTTGTGTAACGCCGAAATGCTAATTATTTTGTTTACGTCCCCTGCTGTGCTTTTCTGTTGTAGTGTATTGGTGCATGCTATCAGATAATAGCTTCTCATGCTGTCGCCGAAAAGCATTTTAAAAATCTGACTTGTTGCCTGGATTCACAACGAGTGTATCTTTAATTTGATACCCTGCATGTGTATTTTAATGAACTTTTGAGTTTTAACTAATACTATTAGCATTTAGCGTAGCACATTTGCATTTCCAGAGCTCTAGTTGGGACGCAAGCGTCCCAGGTAGAGGTAAGAGGTTAAGTTAAAATAAGTGTTCATTCAGTATTGTTGAAATTGTCATTATTACAAATAGATTTTTAAAAATCGTCCGATTAATCGGCAAAGGCTTTTTTTTGGGCCCTCCAATAATCGGTATCGGCGTTGAAAATCATAATCGGTCGACCTCTAATTTGTAGTGTTGAATGCAGTGAAATGGTGTATTTGTAGTGTTGAATGCAGTGAAATGGTGTATTTGTAGTGTTGAATGCAGTGAAATGTTGTATTTGCACTGTTGAATGCAGTGAAATGTTGTATTTGCACTGTTGAATGCAGTGAAATGTTGTATTTGCACTGTTGAATGCAGTGAAATGTTGTATTTGCACTGTTGAATGCAGTGAAATGTTGTATTTGCACTGTTGAATACAGTGAAATGGTGTATTTGTAGTGTTGAATACAGTGAAATGTTGTATTTGTACTGTTGAATACAGCGAAATGTTGTATTTGTACTGTTAAATACAGTGAAATGTTGTATTTGTAATGTTGTATTTGTAGTGTTGAATGCAGTGAAATGGTGTATTTGTAGTGTTGCATGCAGTGAAATGTTGTATTTGTAGTGTTGAATGCAGTGAAATGTTGTATTTGCACTGTTGAATGCAGTGAAATGGTGTATTTGTAGTGTTGAATGCAGTGAAATGGTGTATTTGTAGTGTTGAATGCAGCGAAATGGTGTATTTGTAGTGTTGAATACAGTGAAATGGTGTATTTGTAGTGTTGAATACAGTGAAATGGTGTATTTGTAGTGTTGAATGCAGTGAAATGGTGTATTTGTACTGTTGAATACAGTGAAATGTGGTATTTGCACTGTTGAATGCAGTGAAATGTTGTATTTGTAGTGTTGAATGCAGTGAAATGGTGTATTTGTAGTGTTGCATGCAGTGAAATGGTGTATTTGTAGTGTTGAATGCAGTGAAATGGTGTATTTGTAGTGTTGAATGCAGTGAAATGGTGTATTTGTAGTGTTGAATACAGTGAAATGTTGTATTTGCAGTGTTGAATGCAGTGAAATGCAGTGAAAACAAAGAAGATGGTGAAAGGTAATGACTGTTTTCTATTTTATTGTGCGGTTTGTGTAACGCCGAAATGCTAATTATTTTGTTTACGTCCCCTGCTGTGCTTTTCTGTTGTAGTGTATTGGTGCATGCTATCAGATAATAGCTTCTCATGCTGTCGCCGAAAAGCATTTTAAAAATCTGACTTGTTGCCTGGATTCACAACGAGTGTAGCTTTAATTTGATACCATGCATGTGTATTTTAATGAACTTTTGAGTTTTAACTAATACTATTAGCATTTAGCGTAGCACATTTGCATTTCCAGAGCTCTAGTTGGGACGCAAGCGTCCCAGGTAGAGGTAAGAGGTTAAGTTAAAATAAGTGTTCATTCAGTATTGTTGAAATTGTCATTATTACAAATAGATTTTTAAAAATCGTCCGATTAATCGGCAAAGGCTTTTTTTTGGGCCCTCCAATAATCGGTATCGGCGTTGAAAATCATAATCGGTCGACCTCTAATTTGTAGTGTTGAATGCAGTGAAATGGTGTATTTGTAGTGTTGAATGCAGTGAAATGGTGTATTTGTAGTGTTGAATGCAGTGAAATGGTGTATTTGTACTGTTGAATACAGTGAAATGTTGTATTTGTAGTGTTGAATGCAGTGAAATGTTGTATTTGCACTGTTGAATGCAGTGAAATGTTGTATTTGCACTGTTGAATGCAGTGAAATGGTGTATTTGTAGTGTTGAATGCAGTGAAATGTTGTATTTGTAGTGTTGAATGCAGTGAAATGGTGTATTTGTACTGTTGAATACAGTGAAATGTTGTATTTGTAGTGTTGAATGCAGTGAAATGGTGTATTTGTACTGTTGAATACAGTGAAATGTTGTATTTGTAGTGTTGAATGCAGTGAAATGTTGTATTTGCACTGTTGAATGCAGTGAAATGGTGTATTTGTAGTGTTGAATGCAGTGAAATGTTGTATTTGTAGTGTTGAATACAGTGAAATGTTGTATTTGTAGTGTTGCATGCAGTGAAATGGTGTATTTGTACTGTTGAATACAGTGAAATGTGGTATTTGCACTGTTGAATGCAGTGAAAATGTTGTATTTGTAGTGTTGAATGCAGTGAAATGGTGTATTTGTAGTGTTGCATGCAGTGAAATGTTGTATTTGTAGTGTTGAATGCAGTGAAATGTTGTATTTGCACTGTTGAATGCAGTGAAATGGTGTATTTGTAGTGTTGAATGCAGTGAAATGGTGTATTTGTAGTGTTGAATGCAGCGAAATGGTGTATTTGTAGTGTTGAATACAGTGAAATGGTGTATTTGTAGTGTTGAATACAGTGAAATGGTGTATTTGTAGTGTTGAATGCAGTGAAATGGTGTATTTGTACTGTTGAATACAGTGAAATGTGGTATTTGCACTGTTGAATGCAGTGAAATGTTGTATTTGTAGTGTTGAATGCAGTGAAATGGTGTATTTGTAGTGTTGCATGCAGTGAAATGGTGTATTTGTAGTGTTGAATGCAGTGAAATGGTGTATTTGTACTGTTGAATACAGTGAAATGTTGTATTTGCACTGTTGAATACAGTGAAATGGTGTATTTGTAGTGTTGAATACAGTGAAATGTTGTATTTGCACTGTTGAATACAGTGAAATGTTGTATTTGCAGTGTTGAATGCAGTGAAATGGTGTATTTGTAGTGTTGAATACAGTGAAATGTTGTATTTGCACTGTTGAATACAGTGAAATGGTGTATTTGTAGTGTTGAATGCAGTGAAATGTGGTATTTGTACTGTTGAAAACAGTGCATTCGGAAAGTATTCAGACTCTTCCCTCATTTTGTTACGTTACAGCCTTATTCTAAAATCGATTAGTTATTTCACCCTCAATCTACAAACAATATCCCATAATGACAAAGCTAAAACAGGTTGACATATTTGCAAATTTATAAAAAATAAAACGGAAATATCACATTTACATAAGTATTCAGACTCTTAGTTTGAACTTTGTTGAAGCACCTTTGGCAGCGATTACAGCCTTGGGTCTTCTTAGGTATGACGCTACAAGCTTGGTACACCTGTATTTGGGGAGTTTCTCCCATTCTTCTCTGCAGATCCTCTCAAGCTCTGTCAGGTTAGATGGGGAGCGTCGCTGAACAGCTATATTCAGGTCTCTCCAGAGATGTTCGATCAGGTTCAAGTCCGGGCTCTGACTGGGCCACTCAAGGACATTCAGAGACTTGTCCCGAAGCCACTCCCGCGTTGCCTTGGCTGTGTGCTTAGGGTCGTTGTCCTGTTGGAAGGTGAACCTTCGCCCCAGTCTCAGGTCCTGAGGCTCTGGAGCAGGTTTTCATCAATGATCTCTCTGTACTTTGCTCCGGTCATCTTACCCTTGATCCTAACTAGTCTCCCAGTCCCTGCAGCTGAAAAACATCCCCACAGCATGATGCTGCCACCACCATGCTTCACCGTAGGGATGGTGCCAGGTTTCCTCCAGACGTGACACTTGGCATTCAGGCCAAAGAGTTCAATCTTGGTTTCATCAGACCAGAGAATCTTGTTTCTTATGGTCTGAGAGTCTTTAGGTGCCATTTGGCAAACTCCAAGGGAGCTCTGCTCTTTGCTCTTACCTCCCTGACCAAGGCCCTTCTCACCCGATTTCTCAGTTTGGCTGGGCGGACAGTTCTAGGAAGAGTTTTGGTTGTTCCAAACCTATTCCATTTAAGAATGATGGAGGCCACTGTGTTCTTGGGGACCTTCAATGCTGCAGAATGATGGAGGCCACTGTGTTCTTGGGGACCTTCAATGCTTCTGAATTGTTTTGGTACCCTTTGACAGATCTGTGCCTCGACACAATCCTGTCTTGGAGCTCTAATTCTTTCAACCTCATGGCTTGGTTTCTGCTCTGACATGCACTGTCAACTGTGGGACCTTTATATAGACAGGTGTGTGCCTTTCCAAATCATCTCCAATCAATTGAATTTACCACAGGTGGACTCCAATCAAGTTGTAGAAACATCTCAAGGATGATCAATGGAAACAGGAGTCTCATAGCAAAGGGTCTGAATACTTACGTAAACAAGGTATCTGTTGTTTGTTTTTAATACATTTGCAAACACTTCTAAAAACCTGTTTTCACTTTGTCATTATGGGGTATTGTGATGTCATTATGGGGGTATTGTGATGTCATTATGGGGGTATTGTGATGTCATTATGGGGGTATTGTGATGTCATTATGGGGGTATTGTGATGTCATTATGGGGGTATTGTGATGTCATTATGGGGTATTGTGATGTCATTATGGGGTATTGTGATGTCATTATGGGGGTATTGTGATGTCATTATGGGGGTATTGTGATGTCATTATGGGGGTATTGTGATGTCATTATGGGGTATTGTGATGTCATTATGGGGTATTGTGTGTAGTTGACTGAGGATTTGTTTTTGTTTTTAATCCATTTTAGAATAAGGCTGTAACGTAACAAAATGTGAAAAAGGTCAAGGGGTCTGAATACTTTCTGAATGCACTGTATTTTACAATGTATGAAACCTACTTTATTTTGCAGGGGGGTTTAAATCAACGGGGGCGGCAGGGTAGCCGAGTGGTAAGAGCGTTGGACTAGTAACCGGAAGGTTGTGAGTTCAAACCCCCGAGCTGACAAGGTACAAATCTGTCGTTCTGCCCCTGAACAGGCAGTTAACCCACTGTTCCTAGGCCGTCATTGAAAATAAGAATGTGTTCTTAACTGACTTGCCTGGTTAAATAAAGGTAAAAAAAATAAAAAATAAAACGTGGGAAAAGAGGGGGAATGTGTCAACGTACACAGCACATTATTTACATATACAGTGCAGCCTGTATATCTAGCCAAGCTATCATTGACTAGGTACTGGTACTCCCTGTATATAGCCAAGCTATCATTGACTAGGTACTGGTACTCCCTGTATATAGCCAAGCTATCATTGACTAGGTACTGGTACTTCCTGTATATAGCCAAGCTATCATTGACTAGGTACTGGTACTCCCTGTATATAGCCAAGCTATCATTGACTAGGTACTGGTACTCCCTGTATATAGCCAAGCTATCATTGACTAGGTACTGGTACTCCCTGTATATAGCCAAGCTATCATTGACTAGGTACTGGTACTTCCTGTATATAGCCAAGCTATCATTGACTAGGTACTGGTACTCCCTGTATATAGCCAAGCTATCATTGACTAGGTACTGGTACTTCCTGTATATAGCCAAGCTGTCATTGACTAGGTACTGGTACTCCCTGTATATAGCCAAGCTATAATTGACTAGGTACTGGTACTCCCTGTATTTAGCCAAGCTATCATTGCTAAATCAACATTAGAGAGAGAAGGTAATGAATGTCTTATTGGGATTATGGCTACTCACTAGCTAGCTAGGGTCATTTGTTAAATCAACATTAGCGTGGGTTAAATCACCGGGGAAGCCAATCCAGAACATAATGCCATATTACAACGTATGTGTTGTGATCAACGTTCCCCCTAAGTGGCGAGTGTGCAGCTCTCTGGTACTGCTGCACAGACAAGCACAAGATTGAACTTCTCACCTTTCTCGTTTTCCCCCTTAGTTAACACTATCAACGTTCCCCTCTATTGTGGGAATTGTGATCAAATCAAAGCCCTATTAGCTATTTTCAATGCAACATACCAAAACAAACTATGAAACAGATTTTGTTGTATGCAGAACGCATCAGTTGGATTCTATTGAATGACAAACCCACACCATTTCAGCATCTAATCACCTCCTCTTAGTCTAATACAGTTGACAACTAAAAGATACCAAAAACTATTTAGTCCAATCAAAGTAAGCTAAATATGATGTGGCTGTCAATTGTACTGATTTTTGCACATCTGTGTGTAGAAGAAAAATACATGTTGACTAACCCTACTTGTAGAGAAACACCGATGCCATCCTCATCTTTCATGTTGTCTAAACGGTCTATGTCATACAGTACCACCTTTCAGTTTTGTTGTCCTAAACTACCTGACTAAAATGCTTGCTCGCATACTACCTCCAGCTACATATTAAACTTCCATCCTCCCAGACCAGGGGCATAATGTATGAATTAATGGTTGGATCTGAATCCCTGTTATCGTCATTGGCCAGTACAGAGAATTAAGTAAAACTGTACAAATCCCTGGCTGTAGCCCAAACACTTATAAGACACACCCTATCCCCTCAGCCCTCAAATGAAGTGGACACTTCTAATGACATATCATGACGTCTGACGAGTATACACTTGCAGGAAGAGAGGAAAGAACGCTGATGGGCTATTATTTTATGTTTTTATCAAGGGAGGCCAAATGCTCACTGGCTTCCCTTGCATTTAATGCTATGGGTGTCTTCAGTGTCATACTCTTTCTGACCAGACAGCATCAGATAGATACACTACACATACTGAGACAGAGGGGCGTTGTTTCGTTCGCTTTCTCCAGTGAGACACATTCAGCCTCTTGCGAATTGATTGGACATTTATGAAACACAAGAGATTCCCGAAATTATTATATATATATGGTTGTTTAAAATATATATATATTATTTGGGGAAACGTGGCTTTCCCTTGGCAACCACTGTAAATCATCAGCAGCGTAAACTACACATTCAACTTGAAATCAAACACTGAGCAAAATGTAATTGAATTACTAGATGACTAGCGTTAGCTTGTTCAATAACGTTCAAGTACAGACCAACAAACGTTAGCGCGCTACCTCAGGTAATCTGCTAGCTAAATTAGCTAGCTCAAATGTGGGGTCGGGATTGTATTGAATCTTATTTTATCATTGAAGTTGTATTATATATATTTCTAGACAGATGTTAACATGTACAAGGTATGTTTTTAATTTTCATAATTGAATAGCCGGTAAACTTACTGCGTTTATCTGGAGATGTGCTGCGAAGTGGAAGAAGCCGTAAATGACGAGCCGGTATTCTGCCAGCAGCACAAACGATGACTTCCGGTTGGTATGGTAATGAGGAAATGTTAAAAATAAAAGCCCGTATTTCAAAACATTGCAACGTGTATAACTCATTCAAAGAATATACAGGCCACCAAGTCCTCCCCTACAGTGATTTGGATTGCCTATGGCACCATAATGCATTGAGTGCAGCTATAAGTGCTGCTTATGGTTGTGTACGAAACCGTCCCCCTCTAAAAATACACATAAGAGAAATCTTACTGATTATCTCCCACCCCACTTTAGCTGAGACAGTAGAACACTTCTCTACAGCCCACCATTCTCAACATAACTGTGACAACATTTTCATTATTGGTAAAAAAAAAAGTTACAACTAACACAATGAAAGCTAACTGGTGAAAAGACAAGGATGCCCACTGGCCTTGGCTAACACAATGAAAGCTAACTGGTGAAAAGACAAGGATGCCCACTGGCCTTGGCTAACACAATGAAAGCTCACTGGTGAAAAGACAAGGATGCCCACTGGCCTTGGCTAACACAATGAAAGCTAACTGGTGAAAAGACAAGGATGCCCACTGGCCTTGGCTAACACAATGAAAGCTAACTGGTGAAAACACAAGGATGCCCACTGGCCTTGGCTAACACACTGAAAGCTAACTGGTGAAAAGACAAGGATGCCCACTGGCCTTGGCTAACACAATGAAAGCTAACTGGTGAAAACACAAGGATGCCCACTGGCCTTGGCTAACACAATGAAAGCTAACTGGTGAAAACACAAGGATGCCCACTGGCCTTGGCTAACACAATGAAAGCTAACTGGTGAAAAGACAAGGATGCCCACTGGCCTTGGCTAACACACTGAAAGCTAACTGGTGAAAAGACAAGGATGCCCACTGGCCTTGGCTAACACAATGAAAGCTAACTGGTGAAAACACAAGGATGCCCACTGGCCTTGGCTAACACAATGAAAGCTAACTGGTGAAAAGACAAGGATGCCCACTGGCCTTGGCTAACACACTGAAAGCTAACTGGTGAAAAGACAAGGATGCCCACTGGCCTTGGCTAACACAATGAAAGCTAACTGGTGAAAAGACAAGGATGCCCACTGGCCTTGGCTAACACAATGAAAGCTAACTGGTGAAAAGACAAGGATGCCCACTGGCCTTGGCTAACACAATGAAAGCTAACTGGTGAAAAGACAAGGATGCCCACTGGCCTTGGCTAACACAATGAAAGCTAACTGGTGAAAACACAAGGATGGCTGGAGCTTTCTCTCACTGATCTCTGGGCTTGAGATCACCCAGCATGCTCTGCTCCACTTCACCGGTGGGCGGAGCTACAGCTCGGATATATTGAACCTACATTACTGATATGATTAACTACACATACTAAACACCTTTTTTTTACAGGCACGTTCATTTGAAGTTCAAGTAGACGGTTATCAATAGTTAGTTGCTTTGTTATTGTTGTTAGGAATTCAAAAAGTGTCCAGGCCGACATTTCATAAAAATAAATCATCATCATGGTCCTGTTTTGTTCTAAATTCATGAGGAATCATATGAATTACATTGCATCTTTCAGTCTTACCAGACTTTCAGTATGCTTATGGTTCCCACCATAGTGCAGCACAGCCCCACTTCAAAACTACACATATTTGGTTAGTAGAGACCCTACTGAGTATTTCCCAGACCAATTTAGCTGAAGCAGGTAGAAAGATTCTCTCTCTAGAAGCCAATTTTATTTTATTTTACCTTTAACTTTACCTTTATTTAACCTTGTCAGCTCTGGGATATGAACTTGCAACCTTTCGGTTGCAAGCCCCTACACTCTAACCACTAGGCTACCCTGCCGCCTCTACACTCTAACCACTAGGCTACCCTGCCGCCTCTACACTCTAACCACTAGGCTACCCTGCCGCCTCTACACTCTAACCACTAGGCTACCCTGCCGCCTCTACACTCTAACCACTAGGCTACCTGCCGGCCCTACACTCTAACCACTAGGCTACCTGCCGCCCCTACACCCTAACCACTAGGCTACCTACCTCCCCTACACTCTAACCACTAGGCTACCTGCCGCCCCTACACTCTAACCACTAGGCTACCTACCTCCTCTACACTCTAACCACTAGGCTACCTGCCGACTCTACACTCTAACCACTAGGCTACCTGCCGCCCCTACACTCTAACCACTAGGCTACCTGCCGGCCCTACACTCTAACCACTAGGCTACCTGCCGCCCCTACACTCTAACCACTAGGCTACCTACCTCCCCTACACTCTAACCACTAGGCTACCTACCTCCCCTACACTCTAACCACTAGGCTACCTGCTGCCCCTATAATAAGTATCCCTTATACCGCGTCCTGCGGTGCAGTGAAAGGAGTGGGTGGAGTAAAGGCTCACCAGTACTCTGTCAGCACAAGAGACCCATTTAAGTTTTGCAGACTGTATTGAGTAATTCTAATAACATATATTTGTATTTTATTAACAGTGTATTTCTTTAAATATAGCCCACCCAATAGCTTTCAACATATGAGTATTTATGTAAACTTAACTCTGGGTTAAATAATACAATAATAAAATACATAACATTTCCCATTGTCTTTTTAAGAGGTGGTTGCAATGTTGTGATTAAACGTTGTACTGCACTGGAGTGAAAAAAAATATCGATATTCTCAAATGTAGCTTGTCTTTTCCACAGGGACTCTTATTTCGAAGAGGAATAAAAAAAAACATCCGCTATTGTGCTGTCAGCATTAATATCCTGCTGCTAGGAGAACGGTTATATACGGTGTGCTTACTTTCAGCCGGTCACCCTGCCACAATTCGATTGGTTCAAACAATGTCTTCTTCGGGTTTGTTGGCGAACTACACGCTAAATGTATATTCTCGCCACCAACTGGACGGGGGTGAAAAAAAATAAACACTAAAGAAAAGTGAATTATACTACTGGTGTGAGAAAATGAACATTAATCTACACAAAATAATTTAATCAAATATATTGCCACTCCTTTAGTCATTCTAAACTTCAAATCCCTTGTTCAGGCTCTGGGACCTGTGAGGGTGTGACTGCACGAGTCAGTAATGCATGTAGTCTTTTAATCCCAGAAACAGCTCAGCTGACTTTTTTCCTCCAATTTGCGCATTGCTTTTAAAGCAATAAAGTCCACGTTCTTCACTTGAAGCCTGTCTGGATCCTGCTGGTGACACGCAGGCCTTGGTGCATATTGCTCTTTAGCTCCTCCAAGTGCTTGACTTGGACTGAAAGAGTTCCCGTACTCATTTTCAGTGCCGGCAGCTTGATATGTAGGTGCAGGACCTACATCTATTCTATAACAGGAACAGCAGCTACATCTATTCTATAACAGGAACAGCAGCTACATCTATTCTATAACAGGAACAGCAGCTACATCTATTCTATAACAGGAATAGCAGCTCAAGCAATCGAACATTTGATGTGCGGTACTCAGCTCCGATGAACTCCTGCCCAAGTCAAGCACCGTCTTCCGCTATACCACTGCCCTGATTTTGGCATTCAAGGATCTCCCCTCATGTTCTCCTCCACAGTTACTACACTTTATTCCTTTGTAATTCTCTTCTGCTATACAATCAACATCAAAGTGATCTTCCCCAGACATCCTACAGCTCAGCTCCTGTCTGCCAACACTGTCTACATGAGAAAACATTGACTGCAATGGCCTGGATACAAAAGCTCTGACAGGGTAGTACACATCCCAGCTGAACCACGAACCAAATAATGTCACATGCTTCGCTGATTTTTAATCACAACAAAAACCCTGACCTTTTCTCATTTGGGGAAAAGTCCATCCTCCCTCTCTCCTCCGTGACCCGGAAACCGATGAGTGGTCGAGGAGAGTCTGGCCTTCTCTCAATTGCATACCCCTCGCGTCCTCTTTCCTCATCCTCAAAACCCATTGGATGAGAAAATCAGAGGTCCCGCAGGAGGCGAGAGGACACGAGGAGTTGAGAAAAGACCCCACTGTCTGCATCAAGAGAATCTTTAAATTCTCCCGATTAGATCTTAAACTATAATACATTTTAACCAGGTTTCTATTCCCAATATTTCACAATCAACCTTAGTTACCATTTTATCAGATCTTAATTAATTAAGCCTATAACAAACAAACAAACTCAAATCAATTGATTTTTATTTTACAACATAGAAAATATAGATGAATTCATTTGACCTCTTTCCTATAGATTCCTATGTTCCAATTCCTATATGGAATGGTCAGTAGTAACAGACCGTTGTGCATGCCACCCTCCACAAGGAGTATCCAGGATACAGCAGAGGGTCCATAGACAGGTCTGTCCTATTTGACTCTAGGTCCAGTCCCACAACGGACCCTATGCCCTAGTACAGATGTGAGATGATTGGTCAGATGCAATCGATATGGAAATGGATCCAACTTCCACTTTGATAGGCTCGGTAGAAGTTTCACCGTATCGCTTATACCAATCAAATTCTCTCAAATCTCCACAAGTACATATGGCATATGGTCCATTTGGGACTGGGCCTAGAAGAGAGAAGGCACCAGTGAAGTGAAGTCTCATGGGCTGTGTTTACACAGGCAGCCCAAATCTGATCAGCTCTGAAAAAAATTTCTGATGTGAAAATATATGATTGGTCCAAAGACCAATTAGTGGCAAAATACCTGATCTGATTGGTCAAAAGACCAATTAGTGGCAAAAAAGATTAGAATTGGGCTGCCTGTGTAAACGCAGCCTTAGTCAGCAGGAGGTCAGAGTGGAAGAGATAGAGCGTCCAGCAGTCTGAAGCTTGGGTGTATTCACTAGGAACCAAACGGAACAAACCTACCTACATTAATCTAATAGTAACTCTTATTTTCAAATGAGAAACGTTTTCCTACAGTCGACACTAATGAATACACCCCAGATCTGTCAGAGAGAGCCTTCATGCTCCCATATCGTCGACAACAGCACAGCACTCAATCACTTGTCTTTGTCTTCCTGCGGTCCAGTCTTGTCCTCTAGACCACTCTGGGCTCTCAGGGCCTGGCTGCTGGCTGAGATGAAGCTGATCCAGTGCTGTAGATCCTCAGGGTAGTCGGGACACTCCACCTGAACACACAGAGAGAAGAGGACTGAGTCGGGACACTCCACCTGAACACAGAGAGAGGAGAGGACTGAGTCGGGACACTCCACCTGAACACACAGAGAGAAGAGGACTGAGTCGGGACACTCCACCTGAACACACAGAGAGGAGAGGACTGAGTCGGGACACTCCACCTGAACACACAGAGGGGACACTCCACCTGAACACACAGAGAGGAGAGGACTGAGTCAGGACCTCCACCTGAACACACAGAGAGAAGAGGACTGAGAGAGGGACACTCCCACCTGAACACACAGAGAGAAGAGGACTGAGTCGGGACACTCCACCTGAACACACAGAGAGAAGAGGACTGAGTCGGGACACTCCACCCTGAACACACCTGAACACACAGAGAGAAGAGGACTGAGTCGGGACACTCCACCTGAACACACAGAGAGAAGAGGACTGAGTCGGGACACTCCACCTGAACACACAGTGAGAAGAGGACTGAGTGAGAGAAAGAGGACTGAGTGAGAGAAAGAGGACTGAGTGAGAGAAAGAGGACTGAGTGAGAGAAAGAGGACTGAGTGAGAGAAGAGGACTGAGCGATATTCCATGTATTTTAGTGTCAAAATACACTAGGAAGTGGAAATAGGAACATTTTGGTCATAAAGTCTGGTCTCGTCCAAAGTGGAGATTTGCCAGACAGATGAAGGGTAGACTATGTATAAGTGTAACCCTGGGTTGAGTATATTTCATTCATGCCCACATGCTCAAAGCTGTACCCAAGTTATCATCCATTTGGAGCTGAAGGCAACCCGATCATAATGGCCAACACCTGGGAATGGAACGCACACTACACTGACTGTGGTATGCACACTGACTGTGGTATGCACACTGACTGTGGTATGCACACTGACTGTGGTATGCACACTGACTGTGGTATGCACACTGACTGTGGTATGCACACTGACTGTGGTATGTTGGTTTGACTTTGGATATATCCATCAGTAAATTACACAATGTACATGTATGTACATGACAATATGTTCAAATTCAATGACTTAAAAACCTGATACTATGAATTGTAGAAATTCATATACAAATATTGAAAGCATTTAATGAGAAAAGGTGTGCAACATGAAAATATTGTCCCATTTACATTGTGGAATATATTGACGTTCCTAACTAGCCCCAGAGAGGCTATCCAAAGTCAAACCGGCTGAAGAAAAAAGTTGGCTAGATAGTCTAGGCTACTTCCTGGTTAGACGGTTTAAAGTTACAGGCTACTTCCTGGTTAGACGGTTTAAAGTTACAGGCTACTTCCTGGTTAGACGGTTTAAAGTTACAGGCTACTTCCTGGTTAGACGGTTTAAAGTTACAGGCTACTTCCTGGTTAGACGGTTTAAAGTTACAGGCTACTTCCTGGTTAGACGGTTTAAAGTTTAAAGTTACAGGCTACTTCCTGGTTAGACGGTTTAAAGTTACAGGCTACTTCCTGGTTTAAAGTTACAGGTTACTTCCTGGTTAGACGGTTTAAAGTTACAGGCTACTTCCTGGTTAGACGGTTTAAAGTTACAGGCTACTTCCTGGTTAGACGGTTTAAAGTTACAGGCTACTTCCTGGTTAGACGGTTTAAAGTTACAGGCTACTTCCTGGTTAGACGGTTTAAAGTTACAGGCTACTTCCTGGTTAGACGGTTTAAAGTTATCTAGAAGGCTGAGTGCCTGTAACTGTAGTGTTTTGGCAGATGTCCCAACTCTTCCCACGTACAAACATACACACACAGGAGAGAGCCACGCCTCCAAGCCCTCATTTCCTTATGAGGACTAAAACTTATAGCAGCCCTCCTTTACAATTCTCAACTTCTACATCCGTCGCTCGTCCTCCCATCCAGTCATTCATCTTCCTCCCATCCAGTCATTCATCTTCCTCCCATCCAGTCATTCATCTCCCCCACACCCCTCCTTCCCTTCCACCTCCTCTTACTTTTCTCTTGCAGAGGAACTGTAGGATCTTGTCAGGACTGCTGCGCATGACGTTCTGTTTACACAACATGACAGCTGCCACCAGACCGTCCCTGGAAGAGGAAACAATGATAGACTGATTAATATGGGATGTAACACATGAAGCCAAAACAGGTTGTAAACAACACAGTTGTCCCCGCGCCATACACAGCTGTCCCCGCGCCATACACAGCTGTCCCCGCGCCATACACAGTTGTCCCCGCGCCATACACAGTTGTCCCCGCGCCATACACAGCTGTCCCCGCGCCATACACAGTTGTCCCCGCGCCATACACAGCTGTCCCCGCGCCATACACAGTTGTCCCCGCGCCATACACAGTTGTCCCCGCGCCATACACAGCTGTCCCCGCGCCATACACAGCTGTCCCCGCGCCATACACAGCTGTCCCCGCGCCATACACAGCTGTCCCCGCGCCATACACAGCTGTCCCGCGCCATACACAGCTGTCCCCGCGCCATACACAGTTGTCCCCGCGCCACACACAGTTGTCCCCGCGCCATACACAGTTGTCCCCGCGCCATACACAGTTGTCCCCGCGCCATACACAGCTGTCCCACGCCATACACAGCTGTCCCCGCGCCATACACAGCTGTCCCCGCGCCATACACAGCTGTCCCCATACACAGCTGTCCCCGCCATACACAGCTGTCCCCCGCCCATACACAGCTGTCCCCGCCATACACAGCTGTCCCCGCGCCATACACAGCTGTCCCCGCGCCATACACAGTTGTCCCCGCGCCATACACAGTTGTCCCCGCGCCATACACAGTTGTCCATACACAGTTGTCCCCGCGCCATACACAGTTGTCGTGCCATACACAGTTGTCCCGCCATACACAGTTGTCCCCCATACACAGTTGTCCCGTGCCATACACAGTTGTCCCCGTGCCATACACAGCTGTCCCCGCGCCATACACAGTTGTCCCCGTGCCATACACAGTTCCATTGAAGTCCATAAGGCATTATACTAGCAGACACACACCTGCAGGAGACGAAACGCTGCTCTAGGTAAAAGGCCTTCTCGTCCCAGACCACGATTCTGGTGCGCAGCTCAAATGCTTCCCCCAGGCACAGGGCCCGGCGCAGGCGGATAGTAGTGGCCCCCACCACCATGGTGGCCCTCAGGGCTCTGCAGGCTTTAAACACCCCGTTACGACTGTACAGGGAGAACCTGAGAGAGGACAACATTTCCACATCATCATCATACACCCTGTGTGGGTACAGGACGTTACACACACACACAATTGTCTTGGGGTTAGGAGCTACTGGGGTAAAGGAATCCTCTAGGGCAGGGGTCCCCAAACTTTTTCCTGTGAGGGCCACAACTTTCCCTTCTCTGATGGGGGGCCGGTGTCAGTTTGTAACAGAAAAAGTGTGACGATCGTAGGGGAGCTTAAAAAATTTATTGTTTTCCAGAAAGCCACACATAACCAAATAACCCTTTCCAGGTTCTTCACAGAAAAAAAGTCAGGAAACAAATAATAACACTATTAATGAAATAAATAATAACTAAATAACCCTCTCTGAGTTCTTCACAGAAAAAACAGGAAATAAATAATAACTAAATAACCCTCTCTGGGTTCTTCATAGAAAAAAAAGCCATGGAACATTAACTTTCTGTCGTGCCATGCACAATCTTAACAGATAAAAGTTCAGCTCAGTTGCCAGAGCAGAATCTCTGACACATGAGCAGTCTCTTAAAGTTCTTGTGTTCCTTCCTTATAATCCTTTTGTAGGTTCCAGTAGGCTTGTAGACACCGCTGTTTGCAGCTCTCTCTCATCAACTTCCCTGTGAAAACCACAAAGAAGCAGGTTGAGAAACTGAACTAAGTGATACAGCACCTACACAGCACAATACATTTCACTACCAGTATGGTTGTAAAGATGGATTTTATCCCAGTAGATTTTATTATGATTATATTTGTTTATGCTCAGAATGACTCATTCAAGTCAGAAAAGTGAGCTTACCTATGTATGTTCATCAGTGTGAACTGTGGGCCTGCATCTGGCTGGTGAGAAGTTGAATATCAGGTTCCATTCTAGTTACAGCCAGTCTCAAGCACTGATGCAAATGTTCATCTGTCAATCTTGATCTCATCGGGTTTTCAGCAGTTTCATGCGAGAAAGGTTTTCATGAATATACGTCGTTGCCAAAAACTGTGGACATTTTCATTGCGTGTTTTTGATGTTTGGATGTGTCGTTTGGGAGGGGCATAGAAGTCAATGAGACTGTTGGGCTTGAATGCGTCTTTCAGAACATCACAGTTCTGTAACTCAGCCAACTCAAACTGATATGAAGGCTGGGCTTCATCAATGTCGCAACAAAGGGGTTCTGAAAAAGACGGATTTCTTTTGCATGAACATGTAGTTCACTGAATCGCACACCGAACTCCGCCTTCAGCATTTCCAGTGCTTCCACGCACTTTTCAGCTGGGAACGGGACTGGGTTCTCTGTCGACAGGTTTTTGGGTAGCAGGAAGATGGACTAAGTTGCGCTTTTCACTTGTTCCAAAAGCAGCGCTAATTTCACCTCAAATGCTTTTATGTGTGAATACATGCCTAAATGAGTTTCCCCTCGCCTTGTAGCTGCAAGTTAAGGCTGTTAAGTATTTCTGTCACGTCTGTTAAAAATGCGAGGTGCCATTTCCATTCTGGGTCGATCAGCTCTGGGACCGTTTTGTCTTTTAAATGAAGAAATGCGTTAATTTGGGTAGCAGTCAGAAAACGCCTCAAAACTCTGCCCCGGCTCAGCCATCGGACCTCTGTGTGGTGGCACATCTCCGTCCGTGGAGCTCAGTTCAGACAGGAATTCTTGGAACTGCCTGTGTTTAAGTCCCTTTGCTCTGATGAAGTTTATGCAGCACCACAAACCTTCATTACAGAATCCCACTTCAACACTTTGCAGCACAGTGCTTGCTGGTGAATTAGGCAGTGGACTCGTAGCGGGGCGGTGAGACCCCTTTTTCCAACTCCCGGTTCATGCGTCCTATTAGACCATGAGTTTCGCCCACCATGCTAGGAGCCCGTCAGTCGTGATGCTAGCTAGCTTTTGACCAGTCAGGTCCAACTTCTCCATGGTTTGGCACACTTTGTCAAAAATATCCTCTCGTTGTAGTCCCTTTGAGACTTTGGAGGGCTGCCAGCTCTCGCATATCTCAAAGTTTGCTCTAACTCCACGAATAAAAATGAGCAGTTGCTGTGTCTTGCACGTCCGTGCTCTCATCCAGTGCTAATGAAAAAAAAAAGTCAAATTCTTTTGTCTTCTGCTGCAGCTGGGCATATACATTACTCCCGATTTCTTCAACGCGTCTGGTGATTGTACTCGCCGACAGACTTACGGCATTAAATGCATCTTTCTTCTAAGGACACACCCCTCAGCGACAGCATCCGCACATTCTTAACAAACTCTCCGTCAGTGAAAGGCTTACCGCTTCTTGCTATCAGTTTAGCAACCCAAAGCTGGCCCGAACGGATGCCTGGTTCAGCTGAGCTTGGCGTACAAATGTATTCTGCTGAGACAGTAGTCCACTTTTTAGCTTTGAGAGTTTGTCTGCTCGTATTTGGCCTTGCAAGCTATCGTACTTGTCTTTGTGACGGGATTCATAGTGTCGGGGCGAAGATTGTATTCTTTGAATACCGCCACCGTCTCTTGACAGATGAGACAAACAGCCTTTTCTTTGCATTGAACAAAAAAAAAATCGTTTGTCCACTGCAGGTTAAAATACCCTGCATTCTGAATCAATTTTCTCTTACCTAACCTTTTAGCCATTATTCCGTTCTCTCTTTGACAGGGCCGGGCCTAGGATTTTTTTCTGGAGGCCAAATAGGAAAAAAATTCGATAGCGTCTCTGGTATTGTTCAGAGGGCCGGGCCAAATGTGCTGATGGGTCGTATCCGGCCCGCGGGCAATGGTTTGGTGACCCACTGCTCTAGGGGTTAGGAGCTACAGGTAAGGCTCCTCTAGGGGTTAGGAGCTACTGAGGTAAAGGAATCCTCTAGGGGTTAGGAGCTACTGAGGTAAAGGAATCCTCTAGGGGTTAGGAGCTACTGAGGTAAAGGAATCTAGGGTTAGGAGCTCTGAGGGGATCCTCTTAGGAGCTACTGAGGTAAGGAATCCTCTAGGGTTAGGAGCTACTGAGGTAAAGGAATCCTCTAGGGTTAGGACTACTGGGGTAAAGGGAATCCTCTAGGGGTTAGGAGCTACTGGGGAAAAGGGAAATCCTCTAGGGGTTAGGAGCTACTGAGGTAAAGGAATCCTCTAGGGGTTAGGAGCTACTGAGGTAAAGGAATCCTCTAGGGGTTAGGAGCTACTGAGGTAAAGGAATCTTCTAGGGGTTAGGAGCTACTGAGGTAAAGGAATCCTCTAGGGGTTAGAGCTACTGAGGTAAAGGAATCCTCTAGGGGTTAGGAGCTACTGAGGTAAAGGAACCTCTAGGGGTTAGGAGCTACTGAGGTAAAGGAATCCTCTAGGGGTTAGGAGCTACTGAGGTAAAGGAATCCTCTAGGGGTTAGGAGCTACTGGGGTAAAGGAATCCTCTAGGGGTTAGGAGCTACTGAGGTAAAGGAATCCTCTAGGGGTTAGGAGCTACTGGGGTAAAGGAATCCTCTAGGGGTTAGGAGCTACTGAGGTAAAGGAATCCTCTAGGGGTTAGGAGCTACTGAGGTAAAGGAATCCTCTAGGGGTTAGGAGCTACTGGGGTAAAGGAATCCTCTAGGGGTTAGGAGCTACTGGGGTAAAGGAATCCTCTAGGGGTTAGGAGCTACTGGGGTAAAATAATCCTCTAGGGGTTAGGAGCTACTGGGGTAAAGGAATCCTCTAGGGGTTAGGAGCTACTGGGGTAAAGGAATCCTCTAGGGGTTAGGAGCTACTGAGGTAAAGGAATCCTCTAGGGGTTAGGAGCTACTGGGGTAAAGGAATATGTTAAAACTAACAGAGAACTCAGCTTCCTGGGACCCATCTAACCTGGCGAAGTCACACTCCCGGACGTATCGGGCATTGTTCATGTGTCCCAGGTCGATATCGTGAAGCAGGACGCGTCCCGACACACTCTGTTCCCCCAGGACGTCCCACACCGGCTTCTGGAACCAGGCCCTGACCACCGTGACCGCCGCACGCACGAAGTACCACACATCCAGACTGGAGAACAGCAGCAGCAACACCCCTAACACCCACAGTAACATCTCCCTGGAGAAGGGGGGAGAGGTAGTGTTACACGACAGCAATACAGGCAGCAATACAGGCAGCAATACAGGCAGCAATACAGGCAGCAATACAGGCAGCAATACAGGCAGCAATACAGACAGCAATACAGGCAGCAATACAGGCAGCAATACAGGCAGCAATACAGGCAGCAATACAGGCAGCAATACAGGCAGCAATACAGGCAGCAATACAGGCAGGCAGGCAGGCAGGCAGGCAGGCAGGCAGGCAGGCGAATAGTTTCAGCAAGGTCATCAGGGTGTAGACAACTACACAGACAGGCCTGGCTGACAGACAGACAACTACACAGACAGGCCTGGCTGCCTCCATTACAAGGGCACATCAGCTATGTGGGGATTTGAAATAAATAAGAACAGGTTCAGCTTGAAAGGTGTAGAAGCCTGGTAAGGTGTGAATGATTCATGGACAGGGTTAGCTGGAACAGTATGTACATCTATCGCCCCACAAGTTGTCCGGGATACTGTACATGAGCCGATACAGCTTCAGCTAATCACTAAAATATCACAGTTTAGCTCTTACTGACAGCAAATACATTCAGCAAACAATTTCTCCTACTTTAGATTAGCTCTCAAGAACCCAAGTGGGGTTCCAGCCTGACCCACTCTCCAGTTCCCAGCTGATGGTACTGATCACAGCTGGCTCACTTGTAGTGGTGTAAAGTACTTAAGTAGTACTTTCCAAGTATTTTTACTAGTAGTTTATGTATTTATCTGTACTTTACTATTTATATTTTTTTTTTGACAACTTTTACTTCACTAGATTCCTAAAGAAAATAATGTACTTTTTACTCCATACATTTTCCCTCAAACCCAAAAGTAATGTTTTGAATGCTACAGGACATGAAAATGGCTCTAATTCACACACACTAATCAAAGAGAACATCCCTGGTCATCCTTTACTGCGGTCATCCCTACTGCGGTCATCCCTACTGCGGTCATTCCTACTGCGGTCATCCCTACTGCGGTCATCTACTGCGGTCATCCCTACTGCGGTCATTCCTACTGGTCTCCCTACTGCGGTCATCCCTACTGCGGTCATCCTACACCCGGTCATTCTACTGCGGTCATCCTACTGCCTCCAGATTTAATTTATTTAACCTTTATTTGATATGATCTGTTGAACTCACTAAACAGTGTGACTGTTGAACCCTGGCTATCGGTAAAAAATACTTTTTTTATGCAACATACTGATCAGCTACCAATAGATTGTTTTGAATATATAATCTTAGTTGAACCTGAGTGATGAGCCGTCCCCTTCTAATGATCTCCCAGCTTGGTTAGAAAGTTGTCGCGGCGAAACCAGTCTATTAACGCCAAATACTACCGTCAGTTCATGCAGTGTATTATCTATATACCGTATTTAGCTTCCATTCATAAACCTTCATAAAGATTCCACATCAAATAGCCTAACAATGAGGAAAAAGCGGTCGCCTGGTGGATCAATTCAGTCTCTATTGTTAAACTCAGCAGGTCGTCTGGCTAATAGTCTACACAAATGGGTTGCAATATTCAAGGTAAATCAAATCCAACTTTGAGACTCCCCTAAAGTCTTTTTTTGTATGTACATTTTTAAAATACTAATTTTCCACCATAATTTGCAAATAAATTCATTTAAAAAAAATCCTACAATGTGATTTTGTGTGAAAATTACAGGCCTCATATTTTTAAGTGGGAGAACTTGCACAATTGGTGGCTGACTAAATACTTTTTTGCCCCACTATATATATATATATAAATAGGGTTAAATTGATACACGGTTAGGTTTAGTGTTAAATTGATATATGGTTAGTGTCCCAACAACAGTCATATGTCCATATAAGAGCATGTCAATGGAAGACAGAGTGGACTACCGATGCCAGTTAGCCATCTGCGTCTCCTGAACAGGAGAATGATGCCACCAACGTGTTGTCACAGAAAAATACTGTTGGCACCAACCGGTAAGAGTGTATTTTTTTTAGTTGTGAAATTATTTTGATGTGATAAGAAACTAAAGGGATTTTTGCTTCTAGAACCGTACCGCAATTGAGAATCGATTCACGTTCAGGATGTAGCATTTTGTCGGTTTCGGCTACCAGAGCCATATTGGCCTTTAAACAGAACATGTAGCTAGCTAAGGTCCTTGGACTACACGGAGTAACGATAAGCTCCTGTAGTCCAGTATTGGGCTAGCCTAATACAGTGGTTCTCAACTGGTTTTGCCTCGGACCCAAATTGAACCAGGTTGTCTGTCGTGATCCATTTGGGGGGGGGGGGGGGGGGGTTGATAGTAAATGTACCAATTACATGACAAGGGAACAACTTTTCCATTGTCAATAATTCAGTTTTGCCCATATACTTTAATGTTAAAGTCACTGGTTTGAGATCAAAAATCTACCAAATTCACTAAATAGTGCTGCTAATAACTGTTGAAAATACTAATGGAAAGAAAGAGTTCAGAGGTTAAATAAATAAAATCAAAAGTTTAATAATAATTTCTACACACTTTCTACCTGGTTTTAGTCATTCAGACTATTGTCTTGGCCATTCATCCTTAATGCCACAGACACAATCCATGTTTCAAAGCTTAAAAAGCCTTCTTAAACCCGTCTCCTCACCAAATCTACACTGATTTGAAGTGGATTTAACAAGTTACATCAATAAGGGATCATAGCTTTCACCTGGATCATAGCTTTCACCTGGATTCACCTGGTCATAGAAAGAGCATGTAATGTTTTGTAGACTCAGTTTGTATATAAAAGGGGAAATGTAGATTAGCCTCCCCTCCATATAAAAGATCATAGCTTTCACCTGGATTCACCTGGTCATAGAAAGAGCATGTAATGTTTTGTAGACTCAGTTTGTATATAAAAGGGGAAATGTAGATTAGCCTCCCCTCCATATAAAAGGGGAAATGTAGATTAGCCTCCCCTCCATATAAAAGGGGAAATGTAGATTAGCCTCCCCTCCATATAAAAGGGGAAATGTAGATTAGCCTCCCCTCCATATAAAAGTGGTACAGTAAAGATGTTATAGTCTTCCAAATGTGAATTAGATATTAACACATTTTTAAGCAAACTTAGAAATGACATGAACTCACAGTGGACAGCGCAGACCAACGTTGAAGTTTAGTCGTAACAAACTTACATGACTGTTTTGATCAGAAACTTGTCCGAAATCAAACACTGCACGTTCACCGTCTTATCCTGAAACTCCGGGCTGCAGTTCAGGCTGAGAAACAATTACAGAAATAGATTTGAAGAGCAGATATTTATCAAACAAATCTGTGTAGCTGTCACTCTCCCTCGACAAAAAAATCAGTCTCGTGTGGAATTCACAACTTCCCAAATCAAGTAAAACCTATTCTAAATGTTTAAATAGTTATGTTACATTTGATACCGGAGCTCCGAGGTATGCGTTGGAATCACGAAGCAGTATTCCGTCTTCTTTGGTGGGGTTTATCGGCGGTTGGCATCCTATATTATGGTGCATTACCGCCACCTACTGTACTGGAGTGTGGGCCAGAGACACGGAGAAATTAAATCCTACCTGTCAGCCACGTTGCTCTTAAAAAAGATAAAATATTTGCGACTATATCTAATGACGTTCTACTCACTATACTCTTTAAACTAATTTCCTGTATCCCCCTTCTCCCTCATACTAGATCTCATCCTCTCTCTTTCTCTACAATAATGTCCACACTGTATCAATACACGCTCCACTGTCTCTGTTTCCTGGCATTACTCACATTTTCCTGTTGGATGCTTTCATTTCACATGTCTTATTCTACTGGCTGTGCCCCAGCCTTAAACAACTGTCTGTGTCCCACCCTTAATCAACTGCAACTGGCTGTGTCCCAGCATTAATCAACTGGCTGTGTCCCAGCATTAATCAACTGGCTGTGTCCCAGCATTAATCAACTGGCTGTGCCCCAGCCTTAAACAACTGTCTGTGTCCCAGCCTTAATCAACTGTCTGTGTCCCACCCTTAATCAACTGGCTGTGTCCCAGCCTTAATCAACTGTCTGTGTCCCAGCCTTAATCAACTGTCTGTGTCCCAGCCTTAAACAACTGGCTGTGTCCCAGCATTAATCAACTGTCTGTGTCCCAGCATTAATAAACTGGCTGTGTCCCAGCCTTAAACAACTGTCTGTGTCCCAGCCTTAATCAACTGTCTGTGTCCCAGCCTTAATCAACTGGCAGTGTCCCAGCCTTAAACAACTGGCTGTGTCCTAGCCTTAATCAACTGGCTGTGTCCCACCCTTAATCAACTGGCTGTGTCCCACCCTTAAAAACCTCTTGGAACTCTAGGGGCAGTATTGTCATTTTTGGAAAAAAACGTATACATATAATTGACAGCTGATAGAAAACACTTAAAGTTTCCAAATTCAAAGAAATATTGTCTGTACGCATAATGATACAACTGATGTTGCAAGCGAAGTCGAGAAAAATCCACCTGAAGTGCCCCAGGTTTTGTAAGGCCAACCGCTCCAATGACTCCCTATTCAGCTGTGAATGTACCATCAACGAGCTTACGCTTTCTACATATTCCCCAAGGTGTCTACAGCATTGTGACGTAGTTTTACACATTTCTGTTGAAGAATAGCCGTATGGGGGGTGGCACATTGCATAAGTGGTCACATTGTGGCTCCGAGAGAGATTCTTCTCGCGTAAAGTACAGAGGTAGCCATTACTCCAATCGGTCCTAGAGAAAAAGGAATTGTCCCGACGGATATATTATCGAATAGATATTAGAAAAACACCTTGAGGATTGATTCTAAACAACGTTTGCCATGTTTCTGTTGATATTATGGAGCTAATTTGGAAAGAAATGGGCGTTGTAGACTGCAATTTCCGGGGCGATTTCTCAGCCAAACGTGAAGAACAAACGGAGCTTTTTCGGCCTACAAAATAATATTTTCGGAAAAAAAATGAACATTGGCTATCTAACTGGAGTCTTCAGAGGAAAACAACGAAGCTCATCAAGGTAAACCATTTAATTTGATTGCTTTTCTGATTTTCGTGACCAGTTACCTGCTGCTAGCTGGACATAATATATGCTAGGCTATCGATAAACTTACACAAACGCTTGTCTTGCTTTGGCTGTAAAGCCTATTTTTAAAATCTGAGACAGGTGATTAACAAAAGGCTAAGATGTGTCTCAATATATTTAAATTGTGATTTTCATGAAAGGAATATTTTATAGTAATATTTATGTCCGTTGCGTTATGCTAATTAGTGTCAGTCGATGATTACGCTCCCGGATCCGGGATGGGAGTATCAAGAGTTAAGACTGACTACTTTACTTTTGCAGCCCAGTCCCT